>NC_142124.1:28327500-28552500 GCF_056152115.1 Neolamprologus brichardi | reverse complement strand
CATACCCATTGTTTTCATTACCTGCAGTCA
The DNA here is from genome assembly GCF_056152115.1 of Neolamprologus brichardi. Taxonomy (NCBI): domain Eukaryota; kingdom Metazoa; phylum Chordata; class Actinopteri; order Cichliformes; family Cichlidae; genus Neolamprologus; species Neolamprologus brichardi. The sequence goes on along the minus strand of NC_142124.1, from coordinate 28,552,470 downwards.
TCATATTCAGTTTTGTACTTGGTGTGATGGCTTTAGCTCTAGGTTGGTGTTGATGTTTGATTGCCCTTCATCACTTCTGACTATATTTGGCTGTTATCACAGAGTGCCAGCCTGGTGCTGGCGCGCCCAGATTCATAGTCCTTTGGCTCAGCTGCAAGCAGGGCTTCACAACCACACCAGATATCTACGCCTGCAGTATAAACACTGCTTTAGAGCACACATAACAGCTGTCTGTGGGTATTCTTAATTAAACTCAGAACAGGAGTAAGTACATGCTCCAACGTACCACTGAAAGTAGGGCTGGGCTATATCGTACCGTTCACAGTAATACCGGTGTAATTTTGGGCAACAATAGGAAAATGAAAAATCTCGATAGAATGTGGGTAAAACGCGCGTGCGCAGTGCCTTTGTTTACATACGCACATGGCGGTGACGCAGAATGAGAAGGGTGAAAGTGGATCGTTGAATGAAACAGATGAACCAGAATTGGTTTGTAAAAATGCTGCAACTTCAGTGGTGTGGCACTGGTTTAGCTTTCGTCCGTCAGATACACAACAAAGCACTTTTTTTGGTAGAGCATGCTAGCGGGCCGTCATTATTACCGTGTTGTTTGGAAAGTACAGCACACTTAATATCAATCCTTTGATTTTTCTGAAAGTCGACAGTGCCCCTTATAATCCCGTGTGCCTTATGTATGAATTCTGGTTGTGTTTACTGACCTCGAAACGATTTTATGTACACGGCGCTCGACAATCTGTCAAATGTTTTAGTACGACTTTGCTAAGCTACGAACCCGCACCGCTTGATGGATTATCGGAGCATTACATATTCAACATAATATTACCGTAGTGTGTGTGTATAACCTCTTTTTAAGTTTTGTGGATATTATACATGGTTATGCTGAGGATATGTCGGCCAATTTCCACTGGAAATGCCTTTTGGTTAAATTGTCAGCAAGGAATTTGCACTGTTACATTTTTATATAACTTTAATGCACATAAAAAACAGCTGCTTGTTTAAGTGAAAATACATTGATGGGGTTTTTTGCACTAATAAGTTGTGGAGTTGTAAAGTATTTTGTCTAGTGTCAATTATATCGTCAGTTATATCGTTATTGCAAATTTTCAAATGTATATCGTGATAAATATTTTTGGTCATATCGCCCTGCTCTAACTGAAAGCTCCACTTTCCTTTTGTTCAATACTATATTGTGTTACCATCTTGGATACTGATTTTTTTTTCCATGGTAAAATCTTAGTGTGTGCTGGATTGGCAGGCTACGACCTGCTTTAAATGGCTTTTTGAGAATTCAATTACATTTGTTGTATTTGTTTAGCTTTGCTTTCAAAGAGATACAATTGAATTGGCTCAGTTTTAAAGAGCTGGGTTTCTGGCACAGTTTCGTAAATATATGTGGAAATGCCATCGAAATGTCAGAATCGGTTGCCATTAATTCTGTAATGAAACAACCATCCATTCACTCTTAAACTGAAATGTCATAAACATTTCCACTCTATTACTTCAGATTTTATCAAGTCTGTGTGAAATTTAGAAGAAAAAAAAAGAAAGGGATTGTCCAATTCAGGCATTTAGTTGAGCTAAACAATGGTTGGCATTTGGTATTGTTTTCTGTTTTTCTTCTGCAGTTCATAGGCTTTTCTCAGGAGGCCTATACAGGTCTATGCAGTTGGCCTTCGTGGAGCACTTAGATGTGCCACTTAGATAAGCAAAGCCTCATTTAGACATGATTAAGTAAATCAGCTCGATTACATTTGTTGCTTGTAGAAATTGCATTTGAGATGCAGCAGTGGGAGTTCAGCCATGATTGGACTTTCATGGTTAAAGCTTTCACTCTCCTAATTTTTTACTTGTGTTCTGGTTTCACTGCCTTAATACCATAAAGATATATCGCATGTGTTTAGTCATCAAAGACTTTATAGGCAAAGTTGAATTATTGTCACCGTTTCCTTCAGTTAAAGTTGAGTCTTAGGCGATGAAGCCAGGAGACATAACAGTGTGATTAGTATTGGCTTGTTTGCTTATTACAGGAAGACAGTGCTGCTGTGATCAGATTCTTTACCTAATAATTACACACGCAAGAATGCACATGAGAGGCATTGGGACTGATAACAGGGTTTAAATCATTCATCAGTGTCTCTATTCCCATTCATCCCATTACTACAACGGAAAAGAAACATAACCTCGGCTGACTGTCACACACTCCAGTTTTTCACCACGTTCTCTCTTCCTCCCCCCCCCAAGTAAAATATTTCTGTTTTACAATAATCTTAATGAGAACTGATTCCAGTGGGGCCCGGCTCAGATATTTGTTGCATGGTAACATGGTGTGTGTTCTGATTATGAGAAGGAAATTGTGGCATATTAAATTTTGTAGTTATTTAATTAAATAAAAAATGACAGCAGTAGTTTGTTTAATTTTATCAACTTGAGGCTTCAATAAATAAATAAATAAAAACAGAGAGGATTAGTAGATGATCCCTTGTCTCCAGTGCTAGAAAACAAGAAAATTAATAAAAATTGGCACCACAAAATTGCCTTTGACTATTAAACGATGACTCGAACATCATTTCCAAATGGTAATAAGCATTTGGGATTTTAATTATGAATGTTAAAATTCTGCCCTACCTATAAGAAAAATACACCTTCTACACAAGAAATAATACAACTTAATGTGCAGATTACTAAAAGGTTTGCAGAGCTCATCCACTGAGGATGAAACTTTTTTGAATTAAATTACAAGTTACAAGAACATTTACCCCAAATGCAACAATTTAATGACGTATTCTGGGGTACTGTTTTCAGAATTTTGGCAATAAAAAAATATTCTAACAGAGTAAATCCAACTGAATTCACCTGATTAGGGTCATGTATTTAAATTTCATTTAATTACATCAGATGAAAGTCTCTCCACAGTAAAAGAAGGCCATGTCTTCCTGGTTAGGGGCTAATTTAACTCCATCTGGTTAGGTGTAGGTATTTTAACTCGCTTAGGCACTTAGCAATTAGGATCAACCCAGTGGTTCCAGTGGTGACCATTGGTGGCATGGTGGTGCTGTGAACAGCATTTCCTGGTTAAATCACCGACTTGGGCCTTTTGCATGGAGTTTGCATTAATCTATATGTTGATGTGAGATAAATAATGAGCTTGAAGTGTACAGAATAAAGCACTGCATCAATGCATAGTTAAATGTGGCCAATAGTCTGAAGGACTTTGAGTATTCAGTAAAGCTGCATCAAAACATGGAGGATTGCTTATCACAGATCACTGTGAAGACTGACGGTTGGTCAGTAGTGAACATTCCAGGAGCCAGTTATCTGGGAAACCATCAAATGTTTTTATTGGCCTGTCAGATGTCAGTCACTGGTATCGTGTGTGCTCATTGGTTGCCAGCATTTTTTTAAAATCGTAATCACATAAATTTACTGACTTTTTATAGTCTCTGGTATTAACGGATGCAGTTTAAGATTGGAAAAGCAGTGTATAAATAAAAGTGCCTTCCATAGTTGGGATTAGACCATTAGGAACCATTTTTTTAAATGAATTTTTTTAGAAGAATGATTTTTAATCTCATTTCTGTGTCTCTCATGTTATGCACCTTTAGATTTTGACTGGAACTACTTCTGGTCATGGAGTCGTTTTGTGGACTATGTGCAGTGCGTGCTGGCCTTCACTCTGGTGGCAGCGTACATCACCTACCTCCTCCTGGACTCGGTTTTGTTCGTGGAGACTTTGGGATTCCTGGCAGTCTTCACCGAAGCAATGCTGGGTACACCGCAGCTCTACTGCAACTATCAGAACAAATCCACAGAAGGCATGAGGTACATCTGCCATTTTCATAAAGAATCCACTTTATGTATTCAGTCATGAGGGGATGCAATGGATAAAAACTCAAAGCAAGCATTGTCAGCAAAATCAGAAGATGGGAGATAATAAGACCCAAACTTAGAAAAGGATAGACTCAGTCTGCAGGCTTCTTAGAGAAGTTTGCCACTATAATCAACTTTAAATGCAGAATGGTTATTTGCCACCACGCTCTTTTTTTCATCAACTATTTAGGTCTTCAGTGTAATTTATCGAGAGTCAGCCCAATGAAAATGAAAACAGATTTAGTCCTGTCCTCGATTAATGATACTGTCTTTGCCCCGTTAAATAATGTTTCTTTTGTGAGTGCCGCTTCCATCACTGACAGCTCTGTGGCTGTACAGCAGCACACCGTAATGATTCCAGATGATATTGTCACACATGTGATCATTAACACTGACACATGCTTATTAAGTATCTCTGGCACCTGAAGTAATAGCACGGCTCACAGCAACCACGTGTTAATTCAGCCTGACAATTGGCTATCTGAAGTTTTGCCTGAGAATCAATATGGTAATGAAGTATTCTGTTTCCCCACGTCAATTGCTAATGTGTCATTTAGGCTCATTAATGAAGATCTGCATCAAGCCTCAGGCTGTAATTAGAGACTGTGATATAATATTGATTTTTGAAAGCATATACAGTTTCAGAATTGGCCCTAGCAGCTCTCTGAGCTGTGGCCAAGCCCTGGTAACTGCTTTTTGGAATTGTATACTTTGTTACAGTAATTGCAGGCATGGATTTAAAAAGAACCCACGGAGAATCAATATGATTAAACTAGATTTAGATAAAGATGTTTAAGTTGCTAAAAGTACTTGGAAAGATTAAACTGACAATGTCCATATGAAAAGACTTATTCATCTGAGATTGTTTACAGAACATGCAATAAAAAGCTTTCTCACAGTGTGTGTCCTGCCTTAGAGCAGAACCCCCTCACACACACACACACACACTCATATACCCTCCTCTCTGCTGGTTGACTTTCTGCGGCAGACAGATAACAGAGCTCCAGCAGGGCTGCCTGTCCACTTAACCGGCCATGACAGCGCCCACGCTGGGCCTTTCCATACCCTCTCTGTCCAATGCCTTATTTATTTTTGATTTCCTTATATTTTCTGCCCACCCGACACTCTCTCTACCACCAACATTGTCCTTTAAGCTCTCTACACTGTGTGATTGCTGAAGGACCCCACACTCGGTTGTTCTTATATTGCTAAATCTGGTGCATTTTGTGATTTTTGTGTGATTAGAAAGTGTTTCTTACTTTTTTGCTAGGTTCCTCTTCCCGTGACAAAGTTAGCTGTTTTCTACACTGCATTTCGACAAACCTGTAGGCTAAGGTTGTAAACATTGTTTTGGGTCAGGGCAGACATAATGGTATCTCTATGGTGCATTGGAGACTGTCTGTGCTCTCAGTTGTACTCTGTAAAATGTATTTTAGATGCTCTAAAGGAATATGTTGGTTTTTGTGCTGTTTTTATGACTGAGTTTCTTGTTCTGGCCTGTAGAAAAGAATTTTATTCTTCTGAAGTACTGACAGCACACAGAAATGTTTGTCATTGATGTTGATAGGAAGAACCATATATGCTGCTGTCAAAACAGCAGGAAGAATTTTTTGTGGGAAAATACATCATGATGGAATTACAGGCAAATAGCCAACAGCCGTTTTAATCATAGATTTAATCTGGCTCTACGACGTGTTCCACTATCTGTATTTACAAAAAGATTGCAATGGCAAGAAGTGGGAACTCTCTTTTACGCAGTCTTGTCATTACAGTTGCTGATTTTTGTGACTCACCGTGTTGCTTATGAATTTCTAGGAGTTTCTTTCTCATCTTGATTCATTTAATTAAACTCGGCCCTTTATGTTACACACTGTTATAGCCCGTCTAGGGGTGGCCAGACCACAACATAAGGGTGATCCATCCTCGTCAGACCCCGAGCAGCCACATCACACAATTGGTGAAGTTTAATAATGATTTATTTACAATATGTTGATTCATTAGGTTATTTGACACAAAAGAAGAGCTGGTTATAGCTTCGGGGTGGACCTAACGCCAAAACAACAAACAAAAGGAGCCTATCTCGAGGATTTACCAAACTTAACTAACCAAAAGAATCAAACTAAATGAAAGCAACTTGCCTCCCTAACGACGAAAAACAGGAGAAAACTATAATCAAACAAAAAGGCAGTCCACCCTTACATGCTCCTGTACTCCTGGTCTGCTGGTTGGAATGAGGCAAGGATGAATGACTGGCTGTCCATGGCGGTGTCATCATATGAGCCATCTCCAGCTGGTTAGCCAATCCGTATGATCCTTCTTCTGGATCCACCAATCACGGAGAAGTACCTGTACACTGAGATTTGCATATTAAACAGCATTACACCAGGAGTCGTAACACACATAGTCACGTGACAAAGAACATTTATTCTGAGCTCTGTACAGCCCTGCAAAGAAGTAAGTACACTCTTACTACTTCCTTAGGAATTAAGAGGACAGATGAATGTTAACACAATGCTACAATCTCACCAGGAGTGGTTATCCAAGCAAAATGACTCCAAGATCACATCAGAGAAAAAAAAAACCCCAAAAAAACAAGTGCTATATCTTAGCATGTTAAATTTTAGGTTTATACCTTGTTAGATACCAGGTATGAGCTGTCAAACAAGTGACCAGTTCAGATGTTGTGGGTAGAAAGAAAGCCTAACTACAGAGGTACTGTAAGCACTACTGTAAGCCGCAATAGTATAGATAGCTAGACTTCTGAGATAAAGTAATTTTTTGTTGTCTTATATTGTGGATTAATGCTTTCCAGTAAAACTAACCAAAGTCTCTCTAACTTGTGATCACAAGTTATTGAATAATTAACCGATTAAGGTAAATAGCCACGTGTGGTCTGCTTTTGTGTAACTTTCAGGAATATTACGGAGATGAAAGGGCTGGAGCTGTTTCCAGGTGTTTCATTTTCATTTGGCAGATGTTCATCGGCATACAGTATATAGTCCAAAAAAGTTTCAATACAAGTAAAAGGAAAGTCATCATTAGGCTGAAAAAACAAGAAGGAGAAAGTAATCTTGATCAAATTAACAAACTGGTACATTCTTAAAAAGAAATAATGCACAGGCAAACTCCATTACACGAAAAGGTCCAGAAACGGTAAACTAAAGTGAAGAGCTAACGGAGTAAGAACGCTGGGGGAGGCAGGCATAACACTGTCAAAGTTTAGTATCAAGAGACAAAGTTTAGTATCAAGAGACACCTTCATGAATGTATATGAACAGTGTTTAACTCGGTATCTGTCATTCCATGTCAAATTAGAAAAACTGGAAAAGTTCCCACTGGATAAAATAACCTTTGCATTTTTAATAAAAAAGTAGAAGAAGCTATTTTCAGCGCTCCCTTATCTACAAGGACTACATAATAGCTGGAGCAATCCTTCAAGAACCAAGTTTACATGGAAGACGGTGCCAACTTCTAATAATAATGTCAGTTTATGTGTTTAAATTTAAAGAAATATATTAAAGATATATGCAGACAAATATTTTTTTCTCCATGAAGCTCAAACTCCAACCATATCTGTTAACCCATTCAATTACATTTTATTTATATAGCACCAAATCACAACAACGATCTCCTGCAGGCACTTTATACTGGTATAGATGCTACAACAATACAATTCCAAGCATCATAAGAAACGAAATCTCATTTTGACCATCGAGATCATGGAGTGTATCATAGTTTCAGTAACAACGCTGGCAGTATTTAACATCAGTGATGTAGAGTAAACAAAAAGCACTGGTGCCCAGGATGTTGTTCTCACTAGAGAAAACTTCAAAAAGTGCATTTTGGTAAACTTTCAAGGTTATATCACCATGTGGGAAACCAGATTATAGGATATGAAAGGTCTCTGCTTTTAGACCAGGCCATATGGCCATATATGATTCTTACTCTGCCTCTGGTTCCTATCTGGCCATTTTTGGCCACTTTCTTTATTCGGTTTTCAACCATTTTTGTTCTGTTAATGCAAATGGAATGAAACTTTCCAAAGGTGTGCATTTTTTAAAATTTTTTTAATTTTCAACATTTCAACTTAATAATGTCAATAATATTCACTATACACCACATTGTTCCCATTTTACTGATGGTGGCCATTTTTGGCCAATTGAAACCCATTATAACCACCTTTTTTGATTCCTTGTTACTGGCAGTACTATATCATTCGATTTAGGTAAAATTGCTTTCATTCTAAACTCAACACATGAAAATTGTAGTTTTTAATGTTTTTCACCAAATGACATCCTTGGCCCATTTTGTGCCAAGCAAGCAATTTCATGTAATATTCTTGGTTTCCACTAGGGGCGTTTGATGGGTTACCACACTCCAATGGACCAATATAATGAAACAATTTTGACATAGGTTTGGTCTTAAGGATCTGATAGTTTGTGTTTGTGCATGACATTGCAGCACAAACATGTATTTGCAAGATAGACTGGAATAAATAATGACGCATCAAACATTACATAGGCTGCAGTGAATTCCTGTGGATGCAGGATATTGAGCTTTGAGGTTCCCAGTCAAACTTAGCTTTGAAGCACATGTGAAAAGCACTTTTACTCTTGTATTTTTCATAAAAAGAGACCATACCCAAAATATTAACTCTAGAAACAAAAACAAAAACAAAAAAAACCCCAATCACAGGACATTTTGCACAGTTCAAACCTGCAGCTGCAGCGCAAACAACAACAAACACTGTTTGTAAACGTGTCCTGGAGTTTATGCAGGTGCAGACGTTGCTACTGCTGTAAGTCAACCTAACAGCTTCCAGACCATTTATTCTGGCAATATGGCAAGAAGGTGGGAGTGTCCCCCCCCCCCCCCAAGAGGGACAAAGGGACCCCCTGATGATCCTCTAATCGCCTGAGCCAAGGTGTGAAACTGGGTGTGAACTCTGGCTGATTGGGAACCACACCCAGTTCAAAGCGTATAATATCTAAATTTTAATTATATTTTGGTTTTCATGACTAGGACTGGTGCTAATTTAAAAAATCAAGTCAATGAAAGTAGAAAAATGTTTTAATATATATGAATTTTATAGTATTTTGAAAACGTAAACATGGGTGGCCATTTTTGGCCACGAACAAAATGAGAGGGATTTTTTGTTTTTCTGTCACAGCACAAAAAACCAAAGATACATAAAACTCATTGATACTTTTAATTATTGCTATGCATCTAACCTCCATCATGGTTAGAAAATAAATCAGTTTGCATGTATTATTTAGGAAAAAAATGGGGATTTTATGCTTTTATCCCTTTATCCCTTTATCCCTTTGTAAATCATTAAAATTATGTAATTTAACTGGTATTTAAAGGGTTAAAAGTCTGGATTTGAATTAAATTTTGGTCTTGATGAACAGCACTGATACTAATCTAAAACATCAAGTCAATGAAAGTAGAAAAATGTTTTAATATATATGAATTTTATAGTATTTTGAAAACGTAAACAGGGGTGGCCATTTTTGGCCACGAACAAAATGAGAGGGTTTTTTTGTTTTTCTGTCACAGCACAAAAAACCAAAGATACATAAAACTCATTGATACTTTTAATTATTGCTATGCATCTAACCTCCATCATGGTTAGAAAATAAATCAGTTTGCATGTATTATTTAGGAAAAAAATGGGGATTTTATGCTTTTATCCCTTTATCCCTTTATCCCTTTGTAAATCATTAAAATTATGTAATTTAACTGGTATTTAAAGGGTTAAAAGTCTGGATTTGAATTAAATTTTGGTCTTGATGAACAGCACTGATACTAATCTAAAACATCAAGTCAATGAAAGTAGAAAAATGTTTTAATATATATGAATTTTATAGTATTTTGAAAACGTAAACAGGGGTGGCCATTTTTGGCCACGAACAAAATGAGAGGGTTTTTTTGTTTTTCTGTCACAGCACAAAAAACCAAAGATACATAAAACTCATTGATACTTTTAATTATTGCTATGCATCTAACCTCCATCATGGTTAGAAAATAAATCAGTTTGCATGTATTATTTAGGAAAAAAATGGGGATTTTATGCTTTTATCCCTTTATCCCTTTATCCCTTTGTAAATCATTAAAATTATGTAATTTAACTGGTATTTAAAGGGTTAAAAGTCTGGATTTGAATTAAATTTTGGTCTTGATGAACAGCGCTGATACTAATCTAAAACATCAAGTCAATGAAAGTAGAAAAATGTGTTAATATATATGAATTTTATAGTATTTTGAAAACGTAAACATGGGTGGCCATTTTTGGCCACGAACAAAATTAGAGGGATTTTTTTTTGTTTTTCTGTCACTGCACAAAAAACCAAAGATACATAAAACTCATTGATACTTTTAATTATTGCTATGCATCTAACCTCCATCATGGTTAGAAAATAAATCAGTTTGCATGTATTATTTAGAAAAAAAATGGGGATTTTATGCTTTTATCCCTTTGTAAATCATTAAAATTATGTAATTTAACTGTGATTTAAAGGGTTAAAAGTCTGGATTTGAATTAAATTTTGGTCTTGATGAACAGCGCTGATACTAATCTAAAAAAATCATGTCAAAAAAAGGGGAACTTTTTCTTAATATATATGAATTTTATAGCATTTTGTAAATGTAAACAGGGGGTGGCCATTTTTGGAAGTTTTTATGTTTTTCTGTCACTGCACAAAAAAACAAAGATGCATAAAACTCATTGATACTTTTAATTATTGTTATACATCTAACCTCCACCATGGTTAGAAAGTAAATCAGATGGCATGTTTTATTTGGAAAAAAATTGGGGTTTTGTGATTTTTTTCCATTTATGAGTTCCTAGGATTATTTGATTTAACTGGTATTTAAAGGGTTAAAATTATGAATTTGAATGAAATTTTGGTCTTGATGAACAGCACTGGTACTAATCTAAAAAATCATGTCAAAAAAAGTGGAAATTTTTCTTAATATATATGAATTTTATAGCATTTTGTAAATGTAAACAGGGGGTGGCCATTTTTGGCCACGAACAAGCTGAGAGGAAGTTTTTATGTTTTTCTGTCACTGCACAAAAAAACAAAGATGTATAAAAGTCATTGATACTGTTAATTATTGCTATGCATCTAACCTCCATCATGGTTAGAAAGTAAATCAGATGGCATGTTTTATTTGGAAAAAAATTGGGGTTTTGTGATTTTTTCCATTTATGAGTTCCTAGGATTATTTGATTTAACTGGTATTTAAAGGGTTAAAATTATGAATTTGAATGAAATTTTGGTCTTGATGAACAGCACTGGTACTAATCTAAAAAATCATGTCAAAAAAAGTGGAAATTTTTCTTAATATATATGAATTTTATAGCATTTTGTAAATGTAAACAGGGGGTGGCCATTTTTGGCCACGAACAAGCTGAGAGGAAGTTTTTATGTTTTTCTGTCACTGCACAAAAAAACAAAGATGTATAAAAGTCATTGATACTGTTAATTATTGCTATGCATCTAACCTCCATCATGGTTAGAAAGTAAATCAGATGGCATGTTTTATTTGGAAAAAAATTGGGGTTTTGTGATTTTTTCCATTTATGAGTTCCTAGGATTATGTGATCTAACTGGTATTTAAAGGGTTAAAATTATGAATTTGAATGAAATTTTGATTTTCATGAACAGCACTGGTACTAATCTAAAAAATCATGTCAAAAAAAGTGGGAATTTTTCTTAATATATATGAATTTTATAGCATTTTGTAAACGTAAACAAGGGGTGGCCATTTTTGGCCACGAACAAGCTGAGAGGAAGTTTTTATGTTTTTCTGTCACTGCACAAAAAAACAAAGATGTATAAAAGTCATTGATACTGTTAATTATTGCTATGCATCTAACCTCCATCATGGTTAGAAAGTAAATCAGATGGCATGTTTTATTTGGAAAAAAATTGGGGTTTTGTGATTTTTTCCATTTATGAGTTCCTAGGATTATGTGATCTAACTGGTATTTAAAGGGTTAAAATTATGAATTTGAATGAAATTTTGATTTTCATGAACAGCACTGGTACTAATCTAAAAAATCATGTCAAAAAAAGTGGGAATTTTTCTTAATATATATGAATTTTATAGCATTTTGTAAACGTAAACAAGGGGTGGCCATTTTTGGCCACGAACAAGCTGAAAGGGTAGTGATTTTGATCAGGGCCAGAGGGTTAAAATAATCTATTTATTTGAAAGTTTTACTAACACCAGAAATCAGTATAACTAATTGCTTGTTTGTGTGGGACCAATGGTTATATTAAAGCTTTTTCCACTATTTAGCAGAATTCAGTTATTAGTATAAAATGTAAACCTGCTAATAAATTGAGATCATATAGATTAAGCTATATGAAGCAGGGGGAAATTGTCAGTGGCAATGGTGATACAGTCTCATTAGTTCTCAAATGATAAACACAGTTTAGTCCCTGTATCTCTGTTATCCAAAGAGTTAGTTCAAATATAGCCAAAAGAACTCCAGCCCCCAGTCAGTGAGAACATGAAGCTTCCTGTTAGTTCTGCTTTTTCTTTTGTTACCCTACTGCACAGTCTGAAGGTAAATCTTCCTCAAAAGGAGGACATTGTCATTTCCAGTCCTGTTCATTGTTTGTCCTCTCCTTCCCGTGAGCACAACCTGTTGAGTCCGGCAGGCTGTTGCTAGGTTACTTACCTCAGCCAACAATCAAGGTGTGTGTGTGTGTGTGTGTGTGTGTGTGTGTGTGTGTGTGTGTGTGTGTGTGTGTGTGTGTGTGTGTGTGTGTGTGTGTGTGTGTGTGTGTGTGTGGTGATATGAAACAAAAATCTATAAAAGAAGGATGTTGCGTTTTCAATTTCCAATTTTCAAGGCTAGAACTCGTCTGCAGTGTTACTATCAGGTTTGTTCTTGTGTTTGGGGTATTTTGTAGTTAAGAGGAAGTGAGAAATGCACACATGTAAACAAGAGAGCTACTTTCTGTAAGTGCCTGGAACTAAAAAGGAAAAAAAAAAACATGTCCACATGGTAAAGGATAATGCTGACTTCCTCTCAATTAATGGCCCAGGCAGCAAGCTCCCACTCTGACTGTAGGTATATTTTAAGTTACACCACTTCCTAGTATTTATATATTCAGACTCACAGTAGTGCACGTCTTCATACTCCCCAGTAGGCAGTGGGTGGAGTTGAAGCGGGGTAGATATTGCTATGAATCATTTCAGATGTACTCAGCGTGTAGACATACACCATCGCTGCACCAGACGGGCAGTAGCAAAGCTGTTTTGTTATCGTTGTTGTTGTTGTTGTTGTTGTTGTTGTTGTTTTTAATCATGAAGGGAACTCGGGAAGACATAGCTCATGTCCATGAAGACAGATCTGAAACCATGTGTTAGTTATCTGTTTATTTACCCTCAGGTGTTATATTAACCTCATCAATCATAATCGTATGTTTCCCAGTATACATAACTTTAAGTTAAATGTCATTCTTTTAATTCGAATGCTAAACCAAATTTGTCATTGGCAGCCTCCAGTAGTTATGATTTTTTTTTTTTTATCATAAGAATAAAGTGAATGCTCCCCATCATCTTCGTCAGCCTCGGCTTTTATCAGCGAACGTTTATACTTCTTATTCCCTACTGCAGCAAGCTGCTATTTGCTAAAACTGAAAATTTCACTCTGACTGGGGTTTTTTTGTTTGTTTTGGTTTTTTGTTTTTTTGTTTTTTTTGGGGGGGGGGGGCTTTTTTAGGGGCTAACTACGGTGGCAAACCACGTACAAACTCCAAAACACTTGCAAACTCCAAAACACTTGCAAACTCCAAAACACATGCAAACTCCAAAACACTTGCAAACTCCAAAACACAATCGCCTGAGCCAAGGTGGATTAGAGGATCATCAGGGGGTCCTTTTGTCCCTCTGTGGGGGGATACTCCCACTAGGTTTATATCTGGGACTCTCCACCATTTGACCTTAGAACCGAAGAAGCTTCTCGGATGAGAGGTGAAACGTCTTCAAGTAACTTAAAGAAGTCCAGACGCTTTTCTTTGCAAGCTCCTTTGACTACGATGACCTGGATGACTGAGAACCTTCACAGACAAACTCCAAAACACTTGCAAAATCCAAAACACAATGGAAGTGCTCCAGGACGCTAGGGGCAGTGTTGAGCTTGATTTGCAAAATAAACGGCAAGTTTGTCTGTATGGGACGGTCTAGTCTCCGTCGCGCTTCCCAGGTTGCCTAGTAACCATGATACTAACCGCTGGAAACGTGTCATACAACTTTGTTTGACAGAAATGAAGGAGAACATATTTTGTTCATTTGTTTGTTTGTTTCTACAAGAGCTTTGTGTGATTTGATAAGTATCTGAGGCTGAGACCACAGGACAGTAAAACATGATTTTTGGGCTTCATTTCTGTACTGAACAGTCATTTAAGATTAGCTAGTAAATAACAATTAGCTAATGTTGTTCATGAGACTAAAGTCATATCACTTTGGTAATGTAAATATAATATGGCCAATATTATAGTTATTATATTAATCATTATTAGCTATTACAGCAGTGAACATGAACTCTGTGTCAGATACTGAGCTTCAGTACAGATTCAAGTTGCAGTTATTTATAGGTCTTATAACTTAAATCTTCACTCAAAGACAAGTATCTTTGACAGTGCATATATAGGTGTATCATATATAAGAGACAAATGTTGTTCCTTCAGTATGTTGGCATTACTAAATTTGGCTCATTGCTTACATATATTTATAAAAAGAAAATGTACAAGCTGTGATAACTGTTTCTGATAAAATGAAGAGTAGACTGATATATGAAATATTCCTTTATTGGGTGAGAAAATCAGACCATGTCATAACTGCTTTAAGTCATACAGAATAGATATCAGAGCCTTAAACAGGCTGACTTCTGCTAAATGGGTCAAACTGGGCAGAAAGTACACAAACACATAACATCCTTATAGAATATGATGTAACACTATAAATTAACTTACCTCAGAATACATAAAGCATATAAACAATTACAGCAATATGATACAACAAACACAGCAGTACTACTAATCCAAAATACTCAGGACAGACAATTAGTTATTTTAAACTTTTCTAGCAGTCCTTCACAAACAGGGAACAGTCTGTCTATTCTCTCCATCTGTCAGCTGCTGCTGGCTCTTCCTCCTCCTCTTCCTCACACACTGCTGAGTTTGTCCTGGTGGATCATCAGGGGTGCAAAGCCTCACAGATGATGTGCAGCAGTGGGTCCCTCAGTCTGTCCTCACTCTGGACACTTGCAGTTGTCACACATGGAAATCAAATGTGTGATAAGCTGCAGGATTCAAACACAAGTGTAACTTATAAATACATGTTCATACTTTTATTCCACAATCAGAGAGAAAGAAACAGAGAGAGAGTGCAGGACAGACAGACAGGTGACAGTCTCAGGTGTAGACACTGCTACAAAACAGCACAAAAGAAGGAGGATTTAGTGTTTGTGTTATTACGAAACAAGAAGAGTTCCCAGCTGGTACAGTGGACACGTGTGTGACTCCTGTGATTAAAGCATCTTTCTTTCAGCTTAACGAGTGAACCGTCAGCTCATTCAAACAACCGAACACAGGCAGCAATATAACATAGCTAACATTAACAGTGCAGTGAATCCTGCTTGTGCCGTGATATTCAGGACTGCAAACCGAGCAGCATCACTGACTTTCAGCTTCTTGTGTTTGTGGATATATGACTGACTTTAATTATCCATAAAATCATCACATTCTCTGTAAGATTAAAGTCAACTATTGAACGGTGTATATTTTAAAGTAAAGGCTCTAAAACCAAGTTAGTACAAACATCGCTAATGTCACATAACTTTCCCGACATGTGGCCAACAGTAATGTTTTAATGTTCTTCATTATAAAAACATTTGTGCATAAATAAGTGACATAATATTCAGTACTTACTTCTGGTAGTTTACTCTTCGGCGGCTCCGCTTCCGCCGTTTTTTTCGGCAAAATTATCCACACCACCGCCGCGCTATGAAATCTGGGATATGTTGGGCCATGAAGGCTACACCGACCCATCCTTAAAATTCAGGGAAATTAAGGACGCATTTGAGGGCCGCATTTCGAGCAGCCTTCGTGGTGTCGCTGTGACGTAATCGGCCTTAAAATGCGGCCTTTAATGCTGCAGACCCTGACCCTGGGATACAGCCCAAAATCCGGTCATTGATACTTCCTGGCTTGTGTAGTTACTAGGTAACAAAAGCTCAACACTGCCCCTAGCGTCCTGCAGCACTTCCATTGTGTTTTGGAATTTGCAAGTGTTTTGGGGTTTGCAAGTGTTTTGGGGTTTGCAAGTGTTTTGGAGTTTGCAAGTGTTTTGGAGTTTGTACGTGCTTTGTCTCTAGGGGCCACCGTAGCTAACACAACATTAATCACAACAGGTCTGCGTAAAAGAAAGCAAGTTTTAATTTTTGAGATATAAGTGTTTTTTGGGGGGTGGGGTTGCATTCATTTATTCTAAACAAAACCTAATTTTAATAAAATAATAAAATGATTAATATTTAATTTTAATTCCGTTTTTATTGTTAATTATGAAATCCTAATTAATCAAAAATTAATAAAATCATGAATTAAGACATGCATAAATTTAAAACAGTCTGAATCTGGAGCTAATTTTCTCCTATGTTATTCTTTTAGGCAGCACGGTGGTTAGCACTGCTGCTGCACAGCAAGAAGTCTTTCTGTGTGGAGTTTGCATGTTCTCCCCGTGTTTGCGTTGGTTTTCTCTGGGCACTCCGGCTTCCTCCCACTGTCCAAAGACATCCAGTTAGTGGGGATAGGTTAAT
The DNA here is from genome assembly GCF_056152115.1 of Neolamprologus brichardi. Classification (NCBI taxonomy): domain Eukaryota; kingdom Metazoa; phylum Chordata; class Actinopteri; order Cichliformes; family Cichlidae; genus Neolamprologus; species Neolamprologus brichardi. The sequence continues at coordinate 28,535,741 of NC_142124.1, read as the reverse complement.
TGGAAACTCTAAATTTCCCATAGGTGTGAGTGCAAATGGTTGTCTGTCTGTATGTGTTAGCCCTGCAACAGACTGGCGACCTCTCCAGGGTCCAGGACCCTAAAAAGGATAAGCGGAAGAGAATGGCTGGATGGTTATTCTTTTATTCATTGTACTCTAGAATTTATACCCATTTATTTTTTTATTTATAATATAAAACACAGTGTTCAGTTCTTATTAGTGTTCTCGGAAATTGGAGTATTTGCTTACATAATATACATAATTGGCTTTTTAATCCATTTTCTGACATTTAATTCTAGAAAGTGACAGAAGATATGTTAATACGAGTTTAAGTGCTGCTTAATAGATCATTTAGATGTTTTCTTGAATCATGTGGGTGCCACTGGTCTTGGAACCAAGTGAAACTATCTCAGCCAGTCTACAATAAATATTTGTGAAGGCAGATACTTTAAGGAGGACATTAAGCCGGATTAAAGGGGTGTTTGTGGCATGTGTATACTGTGTTTTGAGGGGGGCTGTGGTAACAGTTTTCAAGCTGCTGCTATTATTAGATGGTACATACTGATGCTGACCAGCCCACCATTAAACAAATAAAACACAACAACATATACAGGCTCGCACAAACACAAAACACAGAAATGGGACATCCAGACAGCCAACTGCAGCCTTATAAGGTTTGTGATTTTGAGCTGCATCCCAGTATGCTAGATAACGGTGCCAGAGCCTTATTTAGCCTGCAGGCTGCTGTCTGCACACACTGCCACGTGCCTTGGGTAGATCTGAACTGACTGCTGATGCAGCCAGGCCATCACCTGTGGTCTGGTGCATGGCACCGCTTGTCTGTAGCAGGGCTGTCAGGCAGAGCTTCGGATCACCGCAGCTGGAGGATCCTCAGATCATTCGTCCAACACGAAATCCCTCCATCTGATCCATCACTCGGGGTCCTGCTTTCGCTTTCTTAGATGATTAAATGATAATGGGATTGTTTCTTTTCAATCCTTCAGGGTTACAGCTCTTTTGAGAATGAACTGTTGATCTAAAGTCATATTTTTGTAAATAAATGTATGAATGAACAACCAGACAGCGAAGACCACAAAGAACAGCAAAAATGATACAATCTTGAGCATCTTTATTTAAAGAAAATTAGTAAATTAGTAGTTAGTTGTGTAAAATGGTATGCGGGCCTTCATAAACCATCTTCTGATTGAATTTTGTCTTTAATGGCACTTAAATATCAGCAGATAGTCTAATCTTTGTTTTTAATAATAATAATAGATTGCATTTATATAGCGCTTTTCGAGACTCTCAAAGCGCTTTACAATTCTACTATTCATTCACTCTCACATTCACACACTGGTGGAGGCAGCTACAGTTGTAGCCACAGCTGCCCTGTGATAAAACTTGGCATATCATTGCTCAACTCAGCATTTAAGTTGAATAGAAATAGTATTTGAAATTAATGTTTGGATTAAAACTTGATGGAATGGCTAAAACATGATGGAATGACCCCACTGTTTTTGTTTTGTCTTGTAAAAATGCCTAGCTGTACATCTGTAAGCCACTTGGCAACCCGCCATCGGAAAAGCTCCTTCTGTATTGCTACAGCTCTGTTGTCACTGCTGCACTGTTCATCATAGTCAATTTGTTAATGGTTTTTTGCCTCCAGGTTTCCACAGTTTCATATCCTTGCCTTATGCTTTTTACAAATTTGTGCCAGACAATGAATTGAAATTACATTCTATGTTTAAATATTGTGGTTCCTACTAAAGTGTGAGTGAAGCACAAAAAAGAAATGTGCTAAAAAAACAACTAAAAATAGATGGACAACAGATCCTCTGTTTTAACATAAACCTTATAACTTTATACTAGTTTACTGTATACATCATATTGTGGAGCTGAAATATGCTTTTCTGATTAGCTGTTGATGTCAGCACGCTGTGCTCTGGGCTGAAATGGCAGAAGTGGAGAACTACTGTGGCGCTGAACCAGACAGTTTCTACCCTGGCCTCTGCATGTGCTGGGTTTGTGCTTTGTCCCAAGAAATGGCAAATAGCACAGCTGAGGTTGAAGCACCAAGTGCCTGATTTATTCATAGGCTTTTTAAACAAAGATGAATGAATTGGCACAGAACTGCTAGCATTGTAAAACTGTGTTTTAGAAAAACACACTTTCATTGACAAGGAAAGATAAATCAAGTTTTGTCCATTGGAAGGCAGTGGAAATTTGTCTTAAATGTGACTCTCAGTATAAACAAAATAAAACAGTAAAAAAAAACCCAAAAAAAACACATGAATGTATCTGATAAAGACAATTGATTTCTTGTTCAGTCTAAACTATTCCTGTATTCCTAGCTGCATGCAACATATTCATAGCCAATATAATATGATTCAGGGATTTTTTTTTTTCTCTGCAGAACTGGAAAATGTTTTTCTCAGAATTCTGTTCTGAGAAAAAATTCTGTTCTGGCCTAAAAGTGACATCCATTATTTACACCGTCTATGTTCTGGACTCTAAGCTAACCAAGCTAATGCTACTTTAAGGTTTTGTTGAATTTTACAGAAGAGGATTAGGGCCACTGGGGGGGGGAGTTGTCACGTCTTTTTTTTTCTTCTTTTTCAGAATTCTGACTTTTTCCTCAGAATTATTTTTTCTCAGAATTCTGAGAAAAAATAAGCTGTAGAAAAACTTGATGCTTTTCTACAGCTTATAACTGCTCAGTTTACAGTCTTTGCTGGTTTTATTGGTGCACCATGTTGAAAATGGATACAAATAAACAGACAGTTTGTACTTAGCCAGTGTTACCATACCATGCATCTGGAACTCAGTGTAGAAACTGTGTGGTCAGTGCAGCTATGCTTCTCCACTGCTGCCATTTGAGCCCAGAGCTCAGTTGGCACTCTCCGTCCCTCATTTGTCTCAGAGAAGGTGGCAAATAAGTAGCCAGACACCCTCTCCCCACAGCCCTGCCTTTGCCACGTCTTATTAGGGAACCACCAAAGGAACTGGTCAAACAAGAATCCTCCGTCTCTTATCTTTACATCCAGATTCAGCACCATAACTAAGACAGCAGCCACTGAGGGAGGTGTGGGTGGTGGGGTTTTTTGGGGGATGTTTGGAGGGGGTTGTTTTCACAGTGCTAACAAGCTCCTCGTGGAGAAAGAGCGGTGTGAGGACAGCAGGTATAGGGAATGCAAATACAAACGGGTATAGAGAGTTGATGGGAGGCTGAATGGATGAAGAGAGAGACATGCTTAAAAAAAATGGAGAAAAAGATGCCAGTGCAAACATTTTGAAAAGATTCAGGGAAGGAGCTGAAGAAATGTTAGAAAGGAGTGTAAGAAAAATGACAAAATCTGCAACAAAAAAACCCAACAAAAAAATCGTCTTAAAAATACATAAGTCTAAGGTGAGGTTGGGGATATAAATAATGCAAGAAGGGATTTGGCTCCAAAGCTTTGCCCCAGTGTGTCTAAAGTGCACACAGTTGGGGTGACAAGCCACTCCTCCACCCCATTCCCTTTTACATTTGTTAAGCGGCTTATAGAAAGGCAGGAAATCTGCTAACACAACGATTCATTGTTTCTTCTTTATCTTCATATCACCATGATTCACCTGCTGCAGTAATCAAAGCATCACACTGCAACATGTTTATTCAGGATGCTCTATCAGAGGATCCGTGGGGCATTGGGAACCGCAACTAAATGTACTTTACTTTCTTAGTGGAACATTCATATCAGACGGTGAAATATGCCCTGAACATCAGCCACAGGTCAAATGTTTCTGGGTTTTTTCATAACATTCACAGTAAGCACACTGCACTTTATTGCCGTTGTGTAACCTAATGGAGACCGTATTTTATAAAATCAGCATTGTGTTGAATTCAGTAAGACTAATGCGGTGAAAGTGTTTTGTTGAGATCACAGACGACTAAGACAGAGTTGTTTTCCCTGGACTGTGGAAAGGTGTAACCAGTTTAGTGTACAACACATCAAAGCTGCTTCAAGGTTTGACATCTTGTACATACCTTTTTTGTAACGAGTTATCTATTCTGCCCATTTTCACCCAGAGAAATGCCCTCACTGGATATTTTGTCTTTTTCTCTGTAAACCTTTGAAATGGTTAAATATATGAATCCCATACAGGACAACAAAGACATAGATTTAGTGTCTGCTTTCCAGAATATCAATAAAAAGTTTTTCAAAATTATAGCTATTATTTGATTAACAAAAATAAAAGCTGGTCAACACTTAAGTTTAATGGTTCTCAGTTCTAGAATATGTGAACGTTGATTCTAGGGGAACGATGTCACAGAATTTTTTAACATTGATGGAAACACTGTCCTGGCATTACACACTGAAGGCCAGTTTGGCTCTGTCTGATTCAGCTCAGTAGGTGACACTGATTGAATGCTCATTGGTAATCACATTCATTGCCTAGCAGTGTCAGGGAAGAAGGAAACCTGATTAGATTTTACAAGTTGATAAAAGTAAAGGCAAGCAGCCTAAAGAGTCACAGTCAGTAACTGAGTTCCAGCCATCAATCCAATCTGATGCTTAACTGGGTCTGGATCGCAGGGAAGCAGTCTAAGCGGGAGCATCCTCAGTCCCTCTGCCTATCCGGTCCTCCAAGACGGACACAAGCTTCCCAAGAAAGAAGGAAAAAGAGCATTATCTGTCCAGCATGTGCTCGGTGTGTCCCGGAGCCACTTCTGGTAGAAAGCGATCCAGGACAGTCACCTAGAGGCTTTCTAGTCCAAACATTATTTTGGTCACTACCCAGATGAGGGCAGAAATGTGAAAAGCAAAAAGGTAGTGCACTACAGATCAAATACAAGGCTAATACCACAAAATACCACAAAAGGAAATGCTTTCTTCTACTTTTTCACAGTTTTTAAATCTCAGATAAACATATCTCCAGACCCGGGCAATAAAACTCATATCCAGCAGTATCTCACAGAGTCAGATACCACTGGATATATACCAGCCCTTCAAATTCAGGGTAGCAGTTGCCTCAGTGGCAGAAAAAAAGATATCTGCAAAGCTCATTCAAATAGTGCTGACCAACCAAGCTAACACGCTTGAGTGAAAGGATTTCAGATATCTCAGCATGTGTTCACATTGTTGTAGGCTGGTAGCTTTAGGAGGCTCATCTGACAAGTCCTCCTTCTGTACGTCTATGAGTGGATTGTGGGCACACTGCTGGTTCAGTCCTTTCTTTGTCTGCATTTCCTGTGTGTATTTCTGCTTCAAACAAATAATACAAAAAAAATGCAACAAGCAAACTAAAAACAGAGGCGAGCGTACCTGAGCTCTGCAGAAGGCGATGGATTTGTTGATGCTGTCATAAAAGAGAGCGGGAAACACCCATAACCACCAAGCCAAACTTTTCAGAATGCTTTACAAGCAATTTTGAACTGATGTCCTCACATTACTTGATACGCAGCTGTACATTGTGTTTTTCTATCTTGGGAGAGGATAACATGTATGAGAAAGTGTGTTTTCAGACCCCAGGCCTTTGTTCTTTTTTCGCTGACTCTTGTTTGGCTTCCTTTTCCATCTCATTAGTTGAGTTCACAGTACTTTCCAGTACCAGTGAGAGGATGATGATTATGCTTAGAGGAACTTTGGCTCTTCCAAGTCACGTGGGCACTCATCTCCAGTCATTTGTAGAGCGATAACTGCAGAATTCATGCCCGGATTATCTCACGTGCACCCTGTGAACAGCTCGGTATGAACCGGAAGCAGAATTTTATAGTTAGAAATGTGCCACAGGATGCAAAGTTAATAAGAAGCATGCAACCTGAAGAGATTCATTACTTCAATTTCCCCTGGTACTTATTGTGTCATATTTCCTATTTCTTTCCTGCCTGCAACTCTCAGACCTCGTGTCCTGCTGTCATTAACATGTGGTTTTGGTGACCAAATGGAGTAAAAAAAAAAAATCAGTCCAAGTAGAAATGAAGCCAGGATGCATTAAAGGTCTGGTCAAAATGCTAATGTGGAAGTTGATGTGCAGACAGACCCAAAGTGTTCAATTTGAGAACAAAGTATTCCATCAGTAATTTGGTTTACTCTGTAACAGCAGTCTACAACTCATTAATACTAAACAGTTTCATTTTGCACATATTCTTCAGGATTCTATTTTTATTTCCTAATGACATTTCCTGCCAAATAAACTTCATTTGGACACGTTTAGTTTTTGTAACAACCATGTTGATGCAATAACAGTATTATGGAAAAAGTCTCTCATTTCTTTATTCTTTCTTTGGATGATGGGAAATGGGTGCAGCTATTTACTGAAATATGTGCAACAATATATGGAAATACAGCATAGAAGGCAAAAAGAGTTTATACAATTCTAATGAGCCTAAACGTCAAAAGAAGGTATGACCTTCTTCATTCCTCAACACAGACTGAACTGTTTTATTAATTTACGTAGTCTTCTGGAATAGTTCTCCAGGCTTCTTGAAATACATTGAAAGTTCTTCTTCGGATGTAGATTATTCCAATCTTTATCAAGATGATCCCACACTGCTGTTGGGGTCCAGGCTCTGGGGGATGAGAGTCCATGACCAATAGTGTTCAATTTTGAGTTATTATATCCGGGTATGTTTTTACTGCACTGGCAGTATGTTTGGGATCATTGTCATGCTTAAAAACCGAAGCCTTTGCTAATCAGATACTTTCCAGATGATATTAATTGGTGGATCAAAATCTGGTAGTACTTTTATGCATTTCTAATTCCATCAATTCTGATAAGATTGTCAACACTATTGGCAGAAAAGCAGCCCAAACCATGACAGAGCCTCTACCGTGCTCTACAGATGTCTTTAGGCACTGTTATACCTCCCTCCTGATATCCTCTGTACATACCTGCTCCCACCGATTTTCAGTGCAGTTCTTGTGTAGTTTGGCAAACCTCAGCATTTTCTGTTTCCCTTCCTTAAGAGAATAGTCACTAACAGCATTTCTGATGCAGCACACCTAGACACCTAGCCTGTTACTAATCGCTTTGCTTTTATTGAGAATTACCGCAACACGACTTTTAAAGTCTATTAATCATGTTTTAAATAGGAAGTAATGTATTAACCAACTTATACTAAAAAGAAAAACTGGACAAAGGCTGGTGAAGGCACGACAAAGCTCTACAACACTGTTGTCATGTTGTCAGAAGTGCTTGTTAGAAAAATAACATTCAAAATAATTTAAAGAAAATGAACTCCAGTAAATCTGGTAACAAAAGAATGATACAGAATGGTAAAGCTACAGTAATGGGCTACAATATTAACATTGTTTTCTCTTCTTCTCTTCTTGTTTCCATCAAGCATCAAGATGGTTCTGATGTGGACCAGTGGTGACACCTTTAAAACGGGGTACTTCCTCCTCACCCAGGCTCCGGTGCAGTTCTGGATTTGCGGCCTGCTGCAGGTCTTCGTGGACATCACCATCCTCTTCCAGGTTTACTACTACAGCCGCTACCCGCAGAAACCAGTGTCACACACAGTTTCTCACACCACCAGTGCCAAAGCCCTCTGAGAACATCGGCATAATCTCTGAGGACACTACAAAGCAGCAGCGAGGAAGGCCTTATCGAGGCACTGTGGAAATGTATAAACACACGCACCAAAGCATCTTGAGATGATGCAGGCTGCTGCTCCCCCTCACCTCCTAGTATAAATGAAGACTCCAACGCACTCATAAATAAGGCAAAGATACACAGACACCAGGTGGTGGCAATGTCTCCAGTGATACCCGAAGGACACTTGTTACACACAACGTCAGCCTGTTTTATTTATTGTCCTCTTGACTTATCAAAGCGGCTCAATGCATGCTAATAGGAATGCAAACATCTCTGAGAATACACCTTGAGTTATCCTGTGCATGTGGAGAATATTATGCACACACAGAACATGAACATCCAGCGTATGCAAACTGCAGATGCACGCACTGAAATCAGTGCTCAAGGAAAAGTGGACCAGCTTGTGTCGTCCTCAAGATGAATGTTGCTTGGAACTTCTGCCTTAAAGCACCCACATTTTCAACATGGATTGCTGCATTGCCAGTAATGTGTTACACATCAATCAAAACAAAAAAAAGAAATGTTAATATACAGCATTGCTGAATGTACATTTGTTGTTGTTTTTTCCCAACACAGTGGAGAAATGCCAGTCAGTCTCCTGCTTGTTGGACACCATATGCTGTCATACTCAATCTTGCACGACAAAAATACAGAAAAGCAAAGTCAATCTAACGTCACCAAAGGAAGAAAACTCCTCACGTTTGGTCATGGATGTGAGTGGCCTTGAGACTAGCAAAAAGATGAGCGACTTAGCCTTTGTAAGCAAATGCCAAGACTTTTATACTAAAGCCCTTGACGACATTTTATATATATTTTCATCGTTTCCAAAACATCCTAAATAAATGCTCAAAGATGTGTTAACATCATTAAACTTATCCTGCGAGCCTACAACTGCGCTTCATAAAGGTAAAGGAATAATTTAAGCTGCCAGCATGATGCAGCCAATTTTCTGTGTCTGGGACTAGCAGCTGAATCATAGCTCGAGGCGCTAGTTTAGCTTCACGTTCAGTCTGAACTCATCTTTATGATGCCGACCGCATTTAAAGTCGCATCATGGGCTTAATATAGTGATGTTTGCGGCTTCTGTTTCATTTTGAACATCATCCTACATTCATGCTATAACTGCAGGATAACAAGAAGCTGTTTTTCTGTCCTGAATTGGATCATGTTTTATTCTAAGGCCTCGTGACAGCTTTGCATTCACCACAGTAGACTAGATTTTCTATTTCTATTGTGTTGCAAGCAAGTCTCGCCAACTGACGGCCAGAAGCTGAGCGCTCTAAAGCTTTTTCAAATTATATTATTTTTACATTTGCTTGCAGCTTGATGCCAATATTTCACTGAGACTTGTTTGACAAAAAACAAACAAGAACACTCAGAAAGCGCAGCTCCCTCCGAAGAGCAAGGGCTAAAATGTTTTTATTACAATATGCTGACGTCAGCCTGTTATGTCATCGTTGTGAGGTGTTATAGTGAAAGAAATATATTATTAATTATACAGCTTTCTCCATGTCTTTTTATGTGATAAAGTATAATATGGTTTCAACAAACTGCAATCTGGAGCGGGCACATCCTGTTACAGCACCACGTTCAAATTCATTAAGCTCTTTAGACAGATCCATTCTTTTACAAACATGTGTAAAAGCACACGGCGTGGATAGGTGTTTGATTTTATACACCTGTGGTAATGGCACTGAACACACCTGAATTCAAACGTTACTTTTGTCCATATTGTCTATCTTGCTGTGGCATTGAGATCCATCGAGCTGCGCTAGACTGTGATTGTATAAAAAAGACAAACTTTGTTGAGTTTGATGATGACCACTATCAGGAGGCTGCTGCTAGAAATGCTCTGCTGCTGCTTGTTTCCTTCCTGAAATCAGAATCATGGATGCCCTAAAGTGGCTCGTGATGCTGTGCCATTCCTAATTGTACAATCATAATCCATAACATATCTAAAAACTGAGCTACATCAATCCCACATAGCAAAATTGGTATGGCCCAGATCTGGCCCACACAATGGGCTTACACATGGCCCACATACCGCAGAGAATGACGGCCCTTTGGTGGCCCAGATCTGGTTTGCCAGAGGTGGCCCACACATGGGCCAGCACAAGGCCAGTTGCAGACACCCTGGTGGTCTTGTGCCAAAGGGCCGTCATTCTTTGCGGTATGTTGGCCATGTGTAAGTTGTGTGCAGCCACAGGCCAGTTGCAGACACACTGTCAAGCCATGTAATAACAACATGTGCTGGAACATGATAGCATGAAAAGAAATATGACAAAACTCTGTTCATACAGTGAATGGACTAATTCTGATATAGAGCTTTTCTACTCTCCCGGATTACTCATAGTGCTCTATACAACATGACACATTCACCCAATCACACAACTTTTCTAAACTGAGTGCTTCTTAACTACACCCACACACATTCTCACTCTTGACATTCAGACTGGAGGAACCAGGGATCGAATCACTAACCTTTCGATCAGAAGGTGACCTGCTCCACCTCCTGAGCTACAGCCACCCACTGGCAAAGATTAGTAAACCGTCACTAGGTTTTGGATAAAGTGAACACTCACAAACCTGTCAAACCTGCATTTGAAACGTTGGCTACCATAGAAGTATTGCAACGTGGCATTTGGGTCTTCTAACTAAAATAGGAAAATAAGAAAATAAATAGCACCATCATTGCCAGACCTGGCCCACATCTGGTTGACATACACTCTGCCATGACACCAGTTAGTCAGAAGTGCCAGCTTGATGCCGGATCCAGGGAAGACCTGTTTTCTATGAGCCTGGGCCACATACACCAAACCACAATCGGGCCAGATGTGGCATGCCATCACATAAATAGTGCCATCTACACCAGGCCTGGCCCATATCTGAATGACATACCACTTACTATGCCAGAAGTCAGCCAGCAGTGCCGGCTTGACACCAGATCTGGCCCAGACCTGTCTGCTATGTGGGACGATTTTAAGCCATTCTGAAATAAACCAACAATGACATAGAGCTTCATAGAGCCCCATTCATTCGAAATTATTTCACAAGTAGTCCCTATGAAACCAGAGCTCCCATGAATGTTTTTATTGGAAATTTTCTTTTATAAATGTTCGGGATTGACCAGTAAAGTGCACAAACATCATTTCGCTCCTTACAGCAATAATAACGTTAAATACATTTTATGAAAAGGCTTTTATGCAGGACCAAGTCGATATGTTCTGTGAGCGGTGTTGTTCACAAAGCCCAAGCTGTAATAAACTGGAATTATGCCTTAAAGAGATGAACTTCACAGACTCACAGTTCAGAATTTGCTCAGCTAAGATCGTACCTCTTCCTCATATTGGCTGCAGAGAGCACTGACTGGCCAGTTTATCATTTATGACAAATCCAATAACATCCTTTAATATCCCCCCCGCTCATGACCCCACATCATTGTGAGGTCCTCTGTGAGGGCAGGTTCTACTCATCATTGTTTTGTCATATGAAATTCATTTCCTGTTAAACGCAGAGGCAGCCACATGATTTTTTTTTTCTTTGTGTTACTGTTGTTGTTTTGTCATTTCTCTCTGAGGAGGAATCCTGGACCATAAGGTGCACTACTGTCAGCCCTTCAGTGATCTGTGTACCACAGCAGACCTGTCCTCGTCTTCTAAAAGAACAAAACTGCAACAAAAATAAATCTTTGTGTTCTGCGGAGAAACAACTATTCTCTGCTTCTTCTTTTTATAAACACGTTGGGTGAGAATCGGGTACTGCGGGATCGGTGGGGGTATTTTTTTATGTTTACATCTTTTTAGCTTACGTATTTATTTTGTCCTTTTTTATATTAACTCTTCAGGTGCCAGTGTAAGATTGCCTGTTCTCTGTCCTGACAGTGCTGAGCCCGAGTGTGTGTGAGTTAATGTGAGATACCTGACAGGGTCCTGTTGTGCAAAACAAGATTAAACTGACCTCGGAGTTCCACTTCTGTGACTGTTTCACTGCACGTGATGATTTATCTTTGTTTGCTCCGTGTTTTGTATCTGTTTGCTCATTTGTCATGTGAACGTGTTTTTATGTTTTTTTGTTTGTTACTATACCAAAAATATCATTCCGTGAGTATGTTTATTATGTGGTTTTGGTTTTTTACCCTAGTACAGCGATTTATGTCTCTATTTTTTTTATCCATTTTCCTTTTAAACTGGCCACACACCTGTAGTTCCTGAGGCTGTTTAAACCCACCCAGTATTGTCAAGCATTTAATGTGGCATTGTCCCCCAATAAAAAGGACTCAGACAAACTCTTGCGCCATGTCTTTACTTTTTTTTTTTTTTTCCTTTTGATGGAGATGTTTTTGGGACTTGTGACGACATCCGTCGTTGCTCTGATCAACAGTGTCGCTCTGGCAGGCATCAGTTGTCAAAGGAGGTGTAAGCCCACCAGCCATGGTCCTTCTTTGGGCTTTGGGCACATGCCATCTGAAGCAATAATAAAAACATAAATCGTAATGTGCTTGGCTTTCCACACGGAGCTCTCTGCACGCACAGAGAGGAGGCACAACAAAGATAACAGAGTCACCAAACAAAAAAGGATCAAAAAGATGGATTTGAAAAAATGTTTTCTAATCCAGATTCACATTCAAAATGTGTTCCTATTTATGCCTTTCACTGCACCACATATGTCTCTCATAGATTAGGCCTGATTCATGCACACACACATATGTACTGTATATATAAACTAAAATGACACATGGACCATAACTGACAGAAATGTGTTTGAAACTTATCTAATTTAAACTCAAAGGTCAGGACCACATACACACAAGCCTGGAAATAAAATTCTTTGTTTTCAGTGCCTCTGGAATTTGAGTGAATGTGAGAGAAAGAGGCTTCCCTTTGTGATAAATACTGAAAACATACGAGGCACTCACTTTTGAAACTCCTCTAGGGCCTTGTGTTGTGAACGTTGTCGCATCAAACCTCTTCACAAGTGCACCTCTGCGTCAAACCGCCGCTGACAGGTGGCTTCTTACCAGGGTACTCCTCTAAGATTCAGTTTATCTGCATGGAATGAATATATTTTAAACAAAGTGACTGCGGTGCTTCACAGAGCTCAAGAGCTTTTTGAATGTGAGTGGTGGTGTTCACAAGCAGCATGGCTATTGTTCAGTGCTGGAGATAACAATTGGCCCAGGTATTAGAATGCCTATAGAGCAGTAACAGGAGTGGGCCGATTATGGTTTTTCTATACTCTTACAGTGGTAGACGCTCATTTCAAACACAATGAAAAATAATGAGGTTTGCCTACTGACAAGTTGTCCATATTAGCAGCAATCTCAACTGTCAGACTGCTTTAAAGGCACTGTTTCCAATCTTTTCTGTTCTATTAGACTATTAGCTATAGATTATAGTTTTTATAGATCTAAAATATGGATTGGACATCACTGTGACATCACCCATTAGTTTTGAAGCTTCTACTTTAGTGTTTTGACCACAGTCATGTCGAATTTTTTGGGACTGATGAAAGGTGGAATGCTAATTTATCAGTTAATGTTAGCTAGCTTGTTAGCAAGCTGTATTCTTGAACGGTATCAGTGCAGCACACAGAAACATATATTTTCTAAATAAAGCAAAGCACCAGGCTAATAAAACGAGAATTTTACTCACCAAAACTGAAGCCCAAATTTCTGGGATGGTCAGTTAACAAGACAATCGGTGATGTAGTAGCTCGTCCGCAATCGCTCTCAATTCACAGGTTATTACAACCAACTGGTTAAACTACAGGAATGTTTATGAGACATAAACCCCTGATTGACCTCTAATTTCCTACTTCTAATTTCAGACAAACCTGAGGATATTATGTTAAGCTTTATAGTTTATGTCTTGCATATTAACACAACCATATCCATGATCACATACTGTGTATGCTACCATTGTATATAGTGTATTATCTTACTTATATTATATATGTATGTATTTTATTTTTATTTTTTTTTTGTATTTTCCTTCTGATATCTGTACCTGAGCTGAGGTAACGCAAAAATTTCCCTGTCGTGGGATCAATAAAGTCTCATCTTATCTTATCTTATTACCTTGGCCTCCAGTAACACTGTGAGAAATATTGGAACCATTTTTAATGTGCATATCAAACTAGTATGTAGGACTGCTTTCTTCAATTGACACAATATCTCTAAAAGTAGAAACATCCTGTTTCAGAATGATGTCATAAAACTAGTGCATTTATAACGTCTTGCTGGACTACTGTAATTTATTATTATCAGGCTGTCCCAAAAACTCCCTAAAAAGCCTTCAGCTGATCCAAAATCTTACAGTGAGTACAGACAGGGACAAGAAAGAGTATATTTTGCACATATTGGCTCCTCTTTGCTGGCCACCTGTTAAATCCAGAAACAACTTTAAAATCAAATTAAAAAATCTTAAAGAGCTCATAGTACTGTATCACCCCAATAGAGGACTGTGCACGTCACACCACAGGCTTACTTGTGGTTCCTAGAGTATTTAAAAGTAAAATGGGAGGCAGAGCCTTCAGCCCTCATAAGAGGCCCCTCCAGCGCTGGGTGGGGGGGGCTTTTGTAAATTTTTGCCCCTGCCCCAACAGATTCTAGAATCACCAACTGGCTGCACTGTAAGACGAATAAATCCATTGAAAATGATGAACATGACCTCGCCATTGAGCGTGAGCACACTATGAGTGACGACCCATTGGGTGATTATTGTGTGCAACTTTGATTAGAGCGATCCTTGAGACTTGTTGACCAGGATATTTCCTTCAATGCACATATTAAACAAATATGTAAGACTGCGTTCTTCCATTTGAGCAACATCTCTAAAATTAAAAATATCCTGTCTCAGAGTGACGCTGAAAAACTAGTTCATGCATTTATTATTTCCAGGCTGGACTACTGCGATTCATTATTATCAGGATGTCCTAAAAACTCACTGAAAAGCCTTCAGCTAATCCAAAATGCTGCAGCAAGAGTCCTGACAGGGACTAGAAAGAGAGAGCATATTTCTCCTGTTTTGGATTCCCTTCATTGGCTTCCTGTTAAATCCAGAATTGAATTCAAAATCCTGCTCCTCACATACAAGGTCTTAAATAATCAGGCCCCATCTTATCTTAATGACCTTGTAGTACCATATCACCCTATTAGAGCACTTCGCTCTTGCTCTGCAGAACTACTTGTTGTTCCCAGAGTATTTAAAAGTAGAATGGGAGGGAGAGCCTTCAGTTTTCAGGCCCCTCTTCTGTGGAACCAGCTTCCAGTCTGGATTTGGGAGACAGACACTATCTCTACTTTTAAGATTAGGCTTAAAACTTTCCTTTTTGCTAAAGCATATAGTTAGGGCTGGACTAGGTGACCCTGAATCCTCCCTTAGTTATGCTGCAATAGATGTAGGCTGCCGGGGGATTCCCATGATGCATTGAGTTTTTCCTTTCCAGTCACCTTTCTCGCTCACTATGTATTAACAGACCTCTCTGCATTGAATCATATCTGTTATTAACCTCTGTCTCTCTTCCACAGCATGTCTTTTATCCTGTCTTCCTTCTCTCACCCCAACCGGTCGCAGCAGATGGCCGCCCCTCCCTGAGCCTGGTTCTTCCGGAGGTTTCTTCCTGTTAAAAGGGAGTTTTTCCTTCCCACTGTCGCCCAAGTGCTTGCTCATAGGAGGTCATATGATTGTTGGGTTTTTCTCTGTATCTATGAAGCGCCTTGAGGCGACTTTTGTTGTGATTTGGTGCTATATAAATAAAATTGAATTGAATTGAATTGGTTCAGGTCCGAGCTCCACCTGTCCACATGCTTCTATGTCCTCAAACTCCAGCTTGCCCTTGATGGTATTTTTGCTCTTGTGCCGCCTGGAAATTGAATTGAATTGAATTGAATTGAATTGAATTGAATTGAATTGAATTGAATTGAATTGAATTGAATTGAATTGATCACGTCCCTAACTCCAGTATCCAGGTCGATGAGTTATGAAAAAATTCTGGGCTAATTGCAATATAAACAATATCAACCGTGTTTAGAAGCAGCAGTGCTCACCATCACCAGGTTCTGTTTGCAAAGCCAGGTGAGTGGCAGCCAATCAGAAGGAAGACAGACAGGAGCTGCTTGTTACTGGACTATGGCATCACACAGTGGTCAGCGAGGTCCCATTGTGAAGAGTCAAGCTGAGTGTTTTCTGTTGCTTTCATGGTGTTTTCAAAGCAGAGATGACATGCGAGGGGTGGATCTGAGTGAGAAACCAAGGGAGACTGCACATTCACAGGCTAATGACTTGTAAATCACACGGCAAACAGAGCAGAACAGAAGTTTATCTGCACATTTAATCCCGCCAAAATCTTAATAAAAGGAAAAGAAGTACAATTATAACAGTATGTCATTTTTCTACACGATATAGAAATGCTGCTATAGTACATGAAATAAATCTGGACTCTGGGTTCAATTTGCAAGGAATAAACGTGTACAGAAAAAGTCCTGGTAGCTCGTTGTCCACACCCGTGATCATAAAACTGAAAGTTTCTAATTACACTATAGAAAATCTAGTTAAAAGTCAAAACTTTATATCTTCCTTCATATTTTTCAAAGCATTCAGGTGGGCCAGATTGGAGTCTTTCTCAGACTGAATCTGGCCCACGGGCCTTACATTTGACACCCCTGTCACAGAGCACCATGTTGGTTTTCCCAAAGACATCTAACCCTCTTTTTTTGCCACAAGACTTACCCTCATACCTGGTTTGAGAGACGGAATCCAGCTGGATTGGAGCTAAAATTCCAAACAGAGTGCCTAAATCAACAATAGATGAAAACTGAATGAATTTATTATCAGTGACAGACCTGAAATGAAAAACAAGAAGTCAAACCACAATCAAACCAGTCCTGATTCATGTACCTCGCGAGTATATCACATACAGCTCTGCAAGTTTGAGGAAGCACTTGTGTAATAAATTGTTTAAGCCTTTCACACGGGACTGTGTTCATTATCATTTTTATTACATTTTTGTCAGAGACTTCCTCAGGCTATGGATTTATGACTCAAAGCACAAACCCTTTAAACTCAAACACACCATCTGCTCCTCATCAAAACTCTATTTCCATTAAAATATTATGTAGTAGTTGTAAGAGTGTTCCCTCTGTAGTATTTTCACACTTTTTAATGACATTTTTTAATCCAGTGACTGCAATCCAGGGCAAGCACGTCCTTGCAACCTGTACGGCCTTTTGCAAATACCTGAACCTAATTTGCACTTTCAAGCACGCTTGGACGCCTCCGGCTTGACAACAGTTTGGGAAAATGGTTTGCTGTTGTATCACTTCAAAGTACCAGGCACTCGAGTGGGAGAAAATGAAGAAAATGAAGCATTGTTTGTGGAATTACATGAAATCATGTGAGGGTGTAGACATTATTTACAATAGCTGTTATTGCTTTTTGAATGAAGCTTTCCCGCAATCTGTTGTTTAACTGCCTGAAGGTGGATGTTTAATACTTGTCAGAGTTAGTCAGCCTCTTTGAAGAGAAGAAAACTATAATTTCTTTTGGGGAGTGTTTGCTCTCTAACAAACTTCATGTACTTATAAATACAGGTATCACTGGTGATACATTTGTCACTTCTTCTCTTGAAAAAACACCAATCTTTGGTTCATAATCAGAGGCCTGTATTATCAGCCTCACATAATTTCAGGTTCAACTCTGGGTGGTCAGTTGTGAGAAAGGTGGCTAAAAACTTAATAGCTATAACCTCTTACTGGGATCCACTGCCATGGCAACTTCTGCTTCACACCTTGCATGCATCGATTAACAGATTAATGTCGCCTACTAACCAATCATTTTTGTGGGAAAGAAGCGTCGCCATTTGTAAAAGACGTCGTCTTCAAGTCTCACATAGAAAAGCACAGATCGGCACATAGTACAGTTGCACAAATAAAAATATTTTTACTTTATTATGTTTGTGTGATGTTCATTGGTGGCTTAATTTATAATATTTAATACATTTAAAGAAATTAAATTGAGTTAGGCTCAAAATAGCAATATTAATTCATTTGAATTCAACTATATTTATATAGCACCAAATAACACCAACAGTTGTGAGGCGCTTTATGTTGTAAGGTAAAGACCCTACAATAATACAGAGAAACCCCAAATCAGACCACCCCCTATGAGCAAACACATGGTGACAGTGGGGAGGAAAAACTCCCTTTTAAAAGGAAGAAACCTCCGTCAGGTCCAGGCTCAGGGAGGGGCAGGCATCTGCTACAACAGATTGGGGGGGTGATAATGGTAGCATCTGAAAGGATACAACCTTCATCTACACTCAAAAAAATAACTCTTCAAATGAACATAAAATAATCATGGAAAGAATTTCCACGTGATTAAATTGCTTTATTTTAGCACTATGCAATTCTGTTACTCCAACTTAATGCACTCAAGTTGGACCAACTTAATTAAAGATTGATGAATCAACGTATTTACTGCATTTTGATCCAATATATTTTAATAGTGTTGATCCAACTTAAAGAGTTTTGTTCCAACTCAATTCAGTAGGTTTTCTCCAACTAATTTACTAAATTTGGTCCCAGCTTAAGTTAATTGAGTTAAACCAACTCATACAAATTAAGTTATTCCAAAACAAGTCTTTAATGCTAATAGAAAGCAATTAATCACGTGGAAATTCTTTCCATGATTATTTTAAGTTAATTTAAAGAGTAATTTTTTGGAGCATTTAACAAAGTCTAGAGTCTGGTTAACATACATTTCACTATTACATCTAAAAGGTAAATAAAAATTTGTCATACACATCTTTTTGTTTTCTCCAATTTATTGAATTTATAGCAAATTTCACATAATGTATAAAGAATACATGAAATGCAAGTGCAAGTTACATAACAGAAAAAAGTAGTGGACAAAGCAGAAAGTTAACCTGTTAAAACAATTTTTTTTAACAACAATGAATGGCTGAATCAGGTGATTTTCTGATGACCAATACAACTACTTTGAAAGTCAACAGATGCACTTTCAAAAAAGAAAGAGCACCAATTTTGTGTTTTCTCAAAATCAATAAAAAATGCATGGTATCATCTATCTGCAATTATTTTAGGTTCATGGTCCAGATACATGGTGTAGCTGTTGTAATGGAAACATTTCTCAACGAGAAAACAGTGTTTTGAGAACCTGTACTTTGTGTGCTGTTGGTTAGTTCATGTGCATCTAATTCCATAAGAATCTTCTGCAGGACCTCAAAGGTGTACCTGAGATCCAGAGGGTAGCTCAGGTTCAGTGAATAGACCAGACCAAGCAACATTGTCACTGCAAAAACTACATTGCCCAACTCACCCATCACTTCCACCCCCTCTAGAACAATCATAACATCCTCAGGGTCATCGCCAGGCTCCGCACCCTCTGACCGAATGACACAGATTCCAAAGACTGTCTCTGCTATGGCAGTGGCGATGATTTTTATCAACTTCCTGTGACAATAAAACAAAAAAAAAGATAAGGATTTCTCACTAATGTCCATTGCAAACAGTTTTAAAAGTACATATCTGTTTTACATTAATGTAAAATACCTAAAAGCTTTATTCATTCAAGCTTTATAATAATGTAAATGTAATCAAAAATGACTGCCCGATATTTTTCCTGACTCAAGAGAAGTTCATTCAATACCTCAACAATGTCCTGTCTTTCAAAATCTTGAGTTGTGATAGGGGTGACTGTGGCACAGGAGGTAGAGCAAGTTGTCTACTGGTTTAATCCTAAAAACTATCAATGGGTAACATACTGAACCCCAAGTTGCTCCTGATACATCCATTGAAGTGTAAATGTTACATAAAAATCTTGTATGAATGTGTGTATGAATGAGGTTATTATAATGATATTATAATAAGGTTAGTAAAAAACACTCAAGAATGGTGCATGTAGTATCCAGTGAGAAACATAAAGCTCTTACTTTTCCTATTTTAAAAGGTATTTTTTACAGCCACCGGTAATTTACAGGAAAACCCCATCCCCTGAAACGTTTTGTATGTAGTTCAAGCTTATCTTTGATCATCTCCTTAGTTAAGGCAAGTTAACATACCAGGTAATCCTTCACCAGCTTCTCAGGATCTTCATTCAGGTACATGCAAAGACCTTTGGCGATGTATTCTCTTCTGATTTCAACAGCATCAGTCTTTATACACAGAGGGGGAAAAAAACAAATATATACGGAAATCCATCTCAACGACCTAGCAGTGGGATTAAAGAACTTTTAGTTGAATTACCAGGAATTTGTGAGAAATACAGAGGCTATTGTTTTACAGTCTTAATCTTTTCAAATAGTATTTATGCATTTTAGACAAGTCTGTCATTTTAATATTGTTTTTTACTTTGTGTATTAATTTAATCATGCCATACCCCCAATTCAAGAAAGTTTAGATGATGTGTACATAAAATCAGAATGCAATGTTTTCTTGGTCTCAAAACTATATGTCACTTACAAATGAATATATTAAATTTTTAACATGGGAATGTGATAATTTTTAAGAAAAATATTAGCTCACCTTGAATTTGATGAACTGGCCTGCCAGCTCTCCAGACCTTTCACCACCTGATAAGATTAAACATTTATTATCTTTACAGGAGGGAACTGCAAGTCTCCCAAGTTTATTAAGTAGAAAAATATTTAATTTAAAAAAAATTAAAAAACAGGAAAACATATCTGTTCATGTTTTGTCTTTCCTCCTCAGTGTACTAAAAACACATAAATTGTTAAATAAACCACTGTCCATCAGTTGCAACTTACAAACTTACAAATTTCAACAACCCACACGTAAAATGTAAATTTATCACAACAGTCTCTGTGGTAGAGCCAAACTAGCTTATGTGCCAAGGTTAAGTTATAAACAATATCTATATTTGGAGTAGCTAAGTCTTTCATATTAGGCTATCATGCTAGCATGACATTGTGCTATATTCTTGCACTAACGTGTTAGCTAGCTAGAATGGCATAAACAAACAGATATTTAAAAAAAAAAACAAATGCGAATAAATAGAACTGAAAAGAATCAACAAACTAATGATACCTTTGTGCAAAAAGTATTTTCATCAAGATGGATGAAGATAGATTCACTCTTACCTTTCCAAGATGACCATGAAGCAAACCATGTGCTTTCCTGCCTCTTGTTGTTTAGAATCTCACGTGATCTTGTGATATCGCGAGTCTTCAAGGCAGCTAACCAGTCTTGTTAGATTTTATCATGTCATATCAACAAGAATAATTTAAGAGGTGCTAAGTTGGTAAATTTCCTGTAGATCTTATATGATTTTATTACGTTCACCTTAGAAACATAAATTCATTGTGTTCAAATTACATGTTAGAGTCTTGTAAATGCAATAACCACCAAATTTCACTTTTTTGAGTGTAGGGAGCAAATTAATTTAGAATTGAAAATGTAAGTGTGAAATGCACTTCACACACGTACACACACGCACAGTTGTTTGTCGCCAGATGCCAGGTTTATTTCTAGTTTTCATTTGTTATGACCGTCCACAGTCTGACAGCTCCGGTCTCAGCTGATTTCCAGCTTCCCCTCCGCTCCTCTCCTGTCTCACTATAAAAGGGGAAGGAAACCATCATCAGTCCAAACGCCATCAGCTGTTCTCACCTGCGTCTCCAGCACCGCCCCGTTGAGCTCACTGCACCACTCCTCCCCTGCAGCCGCGCCCGGGACAACACCTCCGCCACAGTAAGCGTTAATGAAATATGCAGTTATAATTAACCTCCTAGGACCTGGCGTCCACATATGTGGACATCACATTTTGGGTTATGTAGACCAAAATACTCAATTTTGCTCTACAAGGGCCTGATATCTACTTACGAGGACATTATACTGCTACTGTTCTATCAAAATTTTAAACGAATATCCTCACATGTGGCTCTCAATCAGGTCAAAAAAAAAAAAAAAAGTAATTCTTTATTTTTATATTCATCGGGTCCCAATCAGCCCAAATATCAAGAGAAATTAAAAATGCATGCTGTGGAAGAGTTCGGGTCTTAGAGGTTAATCTGAGATCTTGCTGTACTGCAGTGGTTCTTAACCTTGTTGGAGGTACCGAACCCCACCAGTTTCATATGCGCATTCACTGAACCCCTCTTTAGTGAAAAATAAAATATGATTTTTTTCAAATTCAAGACACAGATATGTTTTTTACTGGTGCACAAAATGAGCCACGCATGTCATGGCGGAGGCTCTGCCGAACCCCTGAGACCGACTCACCGAACCCCTAGGGTTCGATCGAACCCAGGTTAAGAACCACTGCTGTACTGTAATGATGAGTTCGTGATACTGGTAAGTCCATTAACTGACCCAGTCGCCCCTTTTCCAGCCAGCTTTTCTCCCTATGTGTGTTTCTCCCGCTGTGAGTTATGTTCACACATTTTTATATTTATATTTCAGTGCTCTTCCTACCACACACACACACACACACACTGCTGCTTTGAAAGCCACTTTGCTGCCAGTAGACCTGTCCATGTTTGTCACAGGTCAACAAGACCTTCTTCATGTGAATGCATTTGTGGATAGACTGGGAGACCCTGGATGGACACCTTCATGTGTCAGTGTTAGAGTAAGTTAATTGAAAAACTATCCTTCATATGGACAAAAAATTGTGTCCAAAAGTTGTTTGTTTTTGTTTCTTTGTTTCTTTTTTACTATAACGGCAGCTATTATAATCTGAGCTAAACATTAGTATCTTTAATAAACAAATACACAGGGAACTATCCTCAGCTAGCAACAACCAAAAAAATCTTTGAAGGATAATAAAAAATCTCGAGGTTTTTTTTCCAGATCTTTCAGATATATGATTAGAATGTATGTTTGTCTAGATTCCAACTTTCAGCTGGTTCCCTTTTGTGTTGTCAGCTGTTGACCACCACAACACTAGCTCAGGATTATTATTTTTTCTTGCTGTGCACACTAACATAGCAGGCTTAACCCAGCCCTGTATTCAGCTGTACCTAATCCCAGTGTTGGTGTTGTACCAGAATCATCATAGTCAATGTCGGTCCAGTTTAGAAGTGACCAATCACATTGTTATGATGTCATAGTTTTACGACATGGAAAAATCTGCTGATGTTCACTCAAGAAAACATCCTGAAAAGGGGGCAGTTAAGTCTCAGGGTTAGGCTTCGGGATGTGCTCAGGTTATAATTAGGGTTGTCTTTATGGTTATGAGGTGAGGGTTAAGGTTTGGTGTGTGGTGTGATGGTGTTTACACAACACAAAATGGTTACATCACGACCAGTGTTGGTCAAGTTACTTGAAAAAAGTAATCAGTAACTAATTACTGATTACTTCCCCAAAAAGTAATCCTGTTACTTTACTGATTACTTATTTTCAAAAGTAATATTTACTTAGTTACTTAGTTACTTTTAAAAAACACGATTTACAACCTGAATAGGTGATAAAGCGATAGATCTTTCAGCCCAATTCTACTTTTTCTGCATAATCTATCATACAAAATGTAATCAAATGGAAACGTCTCTTTTTAAAACTTGTTTTATCAGTTTTAATCTTTTAACTTTATGCATCAAGCAAAAAATGTAATTATATGCAACATTCTCTGACTGGAAGAAATTTGTTTAACCTATTTTCTGCACATTCCTGCACATAAAATAAAATATTTTTTGGTGTTTACACTCACTCTTTTAAATAGATGCAAGTAAAACACAGCAGAAAATAAATAAAATCTGTTGCTCTATTTTCACCTGTAAAGCAGGAGTGGCGTAGGCGGAGGTTTACCCTGGTGCAGGTGTGCCGCAGCGGTCATTTGAAGAATCCGCAAGTTTCTCTGTGAGTTTCCCATTACGTCGTAGCGCACTCGGTGCTTGCTTGGAAGTCAAGGGTGTTTTTCGCTGTAAAAAGAAGTTTTCTTCCCACGCACAACGGATGCTAATGTTTTTGTCACTTTTTATGGAATCAAACTCAAAGTAAGGTCAGTACTTCCACGCTTTAAACGCTGCACGCTCATACTCTCTCCCGCACTCGATATATTATCCACTGTTGATCTGCACACAGCTGTTGTCACGAACGTCACACAAACTGCCCATCTCTGATCGCGACTATGCAAATGATCACTTGCAATGTTGAACGATGGTTTTGATGATCCAGGAACAGCACCAACACATCGCATCAGATCGTGCCTTTATTCACCCCATTCCCAGTCTTTATGCTAAGCTAAGCTAATGTTTATTCTAGTTTGCTTTTTGGCAACACATGAGGCTGGTATCAGTCATAAGCATATACGCATGAACTATCAGACTATGCTACTGAAGCATCTCCCTGTGCATCAGGCAAAGCCTTTTAATGGAGATGCCAATGTGGGAACAATTTCCTGTCAGTTGCCAATTAAAACAACAAAACGTCCCAGCAGACTGAAAAGCCCTCTGACGGATGAATGAGTGTTATATCATTATGTTGAGAGTAAATAGCTGTGTTCCACTGGAAATGAATGCACTGAGATCATACAACACATAATTAAATACTGAATTGAGATCTTAATAATAAACTGCATGTTTAAAATCTCAGCAAACACCTTTATTTCACACAATCCACTCAATGCAGCTACATGAGGAACATAAACTATTATTCCGAGGTCTAAACAAGAACACGTGTGTTTTAGTAGCAGATTTTCTTTTCAGAGACTAAACTGAGTTACAGTCAGTGAGAGTACGGTCCATTAGGTTTGTTTTTGTTTTTTTTAAGATATTTAAGTGTGAATATTGTGTTGTTTCCTATATTTTAAAATCAGATTCGTAAAAAACAAAAAAGACCTCGTCTGCGGCTCTCCTGTAAAATCTGTGAAATTCAGACACACTCTGGTGCACAAGTGCTTCACACGTTCAAAGCGGAAACCCCGAGCTCAACAGAGAAAACCTCATCCCTGTTCACAGTGCCGCAGCTTGTCATTTTTGAAGTCCCAGTGCTGGGTATCAGCCTCTGTGGCTCCCGCTTGAAAAAAGACAGGCTGACAGAGAGGCTAAGTCTTCATGGACGCTCTGATCTCAGCCGCCCTCTGAGCAGCCATCGACTTTCTCCGCTGTATGGCTGAAGCCGTGGCCTCTGTAATGCCATGGTAGCTGTCCGTCTCCTGGGAGTCCTCGCTGTTCTGCGACTTGGTGCTGTCCTGCGAGTCTGGCTTCTGCCTGAGCGCCCGGCTCTGCTCCTCCTTCAGCTCAACATAGGAGCGGGAGAAGGTGTGAAAGATGGATGTGACAGGAAAGGCCATGAGGAGGATACCGCTCAGGATGCTGCTAAGCGCCACTACCTGGCCAGGGATGCTTCTGGGCACCATGTCCCCGTAACCGACTGTAGTCATGGAGATGACCGCCCACCAGTAGCTACCAGGGATGCTGGTGAATTCCTGCTTTGCGCCCATTTCGCTCTCAGCTAGGAAAACGAGTGGTGAGAAAAGAGCCATGGCCACGCACAGGAACAACAGCAACAGGCCAAACTCACGCGTGCACCTCCTCACTGTTAGGCCGAGGGTCTGCAAGCCTAAGGAGTGGCGGGCCAACCTCATGACGTAAAAGATCCGTAGTGCACGGAGAACTCGGAGAACTAACCCCACCTTCTCCAGGTAGTTGTTCCCCGAGCCTGCAGGTTTCCCACCCACCGACAGAGAGTCCACGATGAGGGTGATGTAGTAGGGAAGAATGGCTACCACATCGATGACGTTTAGAGGCGTACGCAGGAACATACACTTGCTCTGAGTCTGAATGAAGCGCAGCAGGAACTCCAGGGAGAACCAGGCGACGCACACTGTCTCCAGAACAAAGATGTTATAGCATCTCTGGGAGCACTCACCCTGCAGAGGAGGGGAAAACAACAACAACACAAAGACAAGTGTTACAACCTTCAGCGAGAGAAACAGATCCAAAAGTGTTTTAGATGAAGGTGAGGTTAGGACACAGCATGGAGCCAGAAGGTATTTTAAGGCTTGTTATTTCATCTGCAGGGTTTGTTATTGACAGCCGAGGCTGCCACTTAAGCTCTGACAACAAAAATGTGTCTGTTCTCTCACAGAACAAAACACAGCAGAGAAGGTGCTGAAAGATTCATGAAGCTTATAAGTACACGCTTTGATTATCTGATTTAGGCAACCTCACTGAGTCACGCATCAAACCGCGCTAAACAAAAGGCTTTAAGAGGTGTACAATGTGAAGATACTGTTAATGTGAAGAGTTCCCGACAAATGAGGCTATGCTGGATTTTTAAGATGAAACACCTCTTTTCATAATAATCTACTGTAAAATCATCTATTTTTCCAAGCCTGATGAAATAGAGTTCATGAATATTTAAAAATATAATTATAAGAGATGACTTTATTTGATTAAGTCAAAGTTACCCCTGGAGCAAACTGAAAACATAAAGTGTGTGAGTATACTTTACATTTTTCTGACATGACTCAGTGTGATTAATGGCCGAGAAATATTCTTTGCTTTGCAGTTTCTGTGGTTTTACATTCAAATATGAGGAGATACAAAACAGAGACAAAATACAGCAAACATATGGCAACTTCAGCAGCCCATTAGAGCCACCATCTACAAGCACTGGGGTGTTGACTTTGTGTCGGAATGTGCACAAGGGTGAATATGTAAGCCTTTGCATTTGCCTTTGCATTTGCTCAGTCAGCCTCATGCATTTTTAAGAGTATAAACTCTGCTTTGCAAATAGCAGGGTTTTTTGCCCTTGAGACATCAAACTCGCTAAGCCCATTAAGGACCATGTAAATGACTGATAGGCAAAGCTGGAGTTGCAATTTTTCATCCAGTAACAACAGCAGCAGAAGCAATAACCCACTAAAGTAAAAGTGAGGTCACATATTAAATGAGAGTAAACAGCAATCATGCTGAATATTAGGATTTCTAAAAGAATGTAACATGAAAACTAAGCAGTTTATTCAGTCTTGCTGAACAGGAAACATGTCGTGGAAGTCCCGTCTGAATGCAACTGAATGCAAAATTGTAGCTTGACATCAAACTTACAGCCCATATCTTACCCACATACATATTTCACTAGACATGGAGTCTTTACTGTACATCACTCAGCTAGCAAGAAATCTGCAGACTAACAGCCAGAACTACACACTGCAGGCAGTAATAAGTGGCTTTACAGCTAACCATCACCTTCCTCTTTAGGCATGAAGTGCACAGTTACAAGGAATGGAGTTGGGGGGTGCCATAAACCACCCTGAGTGCTCAGGAAGAGTAGAAAAGTGCTAAGAACCAGTCCATTTGTCATCAGTTTAACTGAATCTTAAAACTAAGAATGAATTAAATTCAATTTTATTTATACAGCACCAAATCACAACAACAGTCACCTCAAGGCGCTTTATATTGTAAGGTAGACCCTACAATAATACATCAGAGAAAAACCCAACAATCATATGATCCCCTATGAGCAAGCACTTTGGAGAGAGTGCGAAAGAAAAACTCTCCTTTAACAGGAAGACACCTCCAGCAGAACCAGGCTCAGGGAGGGGCGGGGCCATCTGCTGCGACAGGTCGGGGTGATGAAATGATGGGATGCTTGAAACTGACTAATCCTTGAAACATTTTTAGTATACAGCCATGTTTGCTAGTCATGGCTGAGGCAGTGGGTTTCTGAAACAACAATCTGTTTTTATTTCCTAGTTGTCCTATACTGATGTGATGACAGTGTGTTTCATATGCAGGAACTACACTCTAATACATACAGTACACCTTTACTCTTTTTCAGTGTGCAGGATATGTGCATATTTACTGCTTTTATACTGGAGAACAACACTGACAACACTGCTCCGGATTGTTTTCATGGTTTTCAATGATTCAGCTAATCCAATGACTGCAGTGCAGTGTTAGCCAAGCGCAAATGAAAGCAGTGAACAAAATGAATGAATTATTCATCATTATTTTGTGTGTGTGTGTGTGTGTGTGTGTGTGTGTGTGTGTGTGTGTGTGTGTGTGTGTGTGTGTGTGTGTGTGTGTGTGTGTTTGATGCATCTAAAACTAACAACAATTGAACAATTGTTAGTGTCACAATTATATGTTTGTCACAGTACAAATAGGAGGCACAAACATCACACAGACTTTCTCTCTGGCTCAGATAATCGCTTTTTGTTTAACTTTTCTGTGATACTGAAATCATAATTTTTTTTTAAATTAGTTCTGAGGTTGACAATCTTACAATTTGTAATATTTTTCCTAACACCACAAATGTGAATCTTGATTGAAACTTTAAACCTCTTGATGTCAGGAGGTCACTAATCATTACAATCTATCCTCTTTCATCAAAGCTCATGACAATTCAATCAAGAGCTGTTTATCATCAAAGCAAAAATATAAATTTCCAGGCGGCACAAGAGCAAAAATACCATCAAGGGCAAGCTGGAGTTTGAGGACATAGAAGCATGTGGACAGGTGGAGCTCGGACCTGAACCAATTCAATTCAATTCAATTTTATTTATATAGCGCCAAATCACAACAAAAGTCGCCTCAAGGCGCTTCATAGATACAGAGAAAAACCCAACAATCATATGACCCCCTATGAGCAAGCACTTTGGCGACAGTGGGAAGGAAAAACTCCCTTTTAACAGGAAGAAACCTCCGGCAGAACCAGGCTCAGGGAGGGGCGGCCATCTGCTGCGACCAGTTGGGGTGAGAGAAGGAGACAGGATAAAAGACATGCTGTGGAAGAGAGACAGAGATTAATAACAGATATGATTCAACACAGAGAGGTCTATTAACACATAGTGAGTGAGAAAGGTGACTGGAAAGGAAAAACTCAATGCATCATGGGAATCCCCCGGCAGCCTACATCTATTGCAGCATAACTAAGGGAGGATTCAGGGTCACCTGGTCCAGCCCTAACTATATGCTTTAGCAAAAAGGAAAGTTTTAAGCCTAATCTTAAAAGTAGAGATAGTGTCTGTCTCCCGAATCCAAATTGGAAGCTGGTTCCACAGAAGAGGGGCCTGAAAACTGAAGGCTCTCCCTCCCATTCTACTTTTAAATACTCTAGGAACAACAAGTAGGCCTGCAGAGCGAGAGCAAAGTGCTCTAATAGGGTGATATGGTACTACAAGGTCATTAAGATAAGATGGGGCCTGATCATTTAAGACCTTGTATGTGAGGAGCAGGATTTTGAATTCAATTCTGGATTTAACAGGAAGCCAATGAAGGGAAGCCAAAACAGGAGAAATATGCTCTCTCTTTCTAGTCCCTGTCAGTACTCTTGCTGCAGCATTTTGGATTAACTGAAGGCTTTTCAGTGAGTTTTTAGGACATCCTGATAATAATGAATTGCAGTAGTCCAGCCTGGAAGTAATAAATGCATGAACTAGTTTTTCAGCGTCACTCTGAGACAGGATATTTCTAATTTTAGAGATGTTGCGCAAATGGAAGAACGCAGTCTTACATATTTGTTTAATATGTGCGTTGAAGGACATGTCCTGGTCAAAAATGACTCCAAGGTTCCTCACAGTGTTACTGGAGGCCAAGGTAATGCCATCCAGAGTAAGAATCTGGTTAGATACCATATTTCTAAGCTTTTCAGCGCCGAGTACAATGACCTCAGTTTTATCTGAATTAAGAAGCAGAAAGTTAGTGGCCATCCAAGTCTTTATGTCTTTACCACAAGCCTTGCGGTTATTACTAAGCGAACAACTAAGCCTTTCTGAGCACTATCAGTCTTTCCAGTTTTGGACTGACAGGCCAAGATTCCCACTTCGTGTAGTTACCTCTTGGATGGAATGTAGTGCAGAGACTAACATATGTTTTGGGTGCAAGTCCCAAGGTGGTATTAGGAAAATTATAAAATTGTGTCATGTAACTTTTTGGTCTGGTTACATATGGAAGCAAACTTATAAGAAGTCAGAGACAGCATTCCATATATTTCAAAAGTGGATATGAGTCCCATCACAAGATAATCTCCAAAAAACAGTTGACAGTAGATAAAAAGGTTAGGCTTCACACTCCAATTGAGAAATATGAAATAATACAATAACTATTATATTAAAAGAATACCATCAGATTCATTTTTGGGAGAATTATCAGCCAATTTCGACCGCTTTGTTCTGTCTTTTAAGGAAGATTTGGACAGCTTGCAGAAACTATAATACCGTGCTAAATATAACTGTATTCTCTGAAAAAATAAGTGCATACCCATTTACAGTTTTTGTGCTACATATTTGGAAAAAGCAATCATTTGATCCCCTTTGGTGTACTACCTACAGCTATGTGAGTCGTGTCAGTAAAGTTAGCTTTTTCAAATATTAAATAAAAATAGAAATCTGTAAGTGTGTGTGCCTAAAACTCTCCCTCTGTCGTGAATCCCTCTTTTAGTCCTCATGCTCCCGTGGCAAACCATCACATGGCAATTTTGAAGCTTCATGTGTTATTGCAGCACGGCCATTCAAATTTGAGCTAAAATCCACCCTCTAACCACATGCTGTCATTTCACATCCAAAGTAATGAGTCTGAAGCCAAAACAAATAAGTGTGCTACTATCCAAATCCTTAAGGAACACGCTCATTTTCACATGGCAACCAGCATGCTTTGCACTTCCTTTGTTTTTCTGCTCTTCCGTGTCCACGGGGGAATCTGTCTGTTTGTGACACATTTGCAATCGATGATGCCATCCCTTCGTTTGAATCTGACCAGTGTATATGTATTGTTCTCTGTCAGAGGCTTTCTGGCTGAGTGCATTCTCCACTCCCTTCTGCTCCTTTCTTCACTCTGAAAAGCCTCTGATGTACATAGATGTACCACTGAGGATCAAATTAAAAGCATGCAATTATTCATCTCAGCAGTCAGGGGACTCAGCTGAAGACAAGAATGTAAACCAAACAATGCAGGAAGCGACTAACCTTTGATACGCACAGTAAGTTGGAGTGGGCTCCGTATAACAAACAGGTACACTTCAAGTACTGAGCTGCTCCTGTCTTCGGCACGCCCAAGATTTTAATGGATCTATTTACTATTCTCATGTGTTCACTTCACTGGGCTTTACCATGTGCAGCAAGTGTCTGTGTGTGTAATTGCCACCCAGATAAACTCCGGTCTTTTCTTCCGCACAGCAATTTACCTGTTCACAAAGGAATTTTAGACAACTTGGGGAATTTAAGAGAATGCCTTTCATAGATGAATTCTGTCTTTTTAAATCATCTTCATGTCAAATCAGCAAATCAAAACAAATCGTTCCAACACCTGGAGTCAGGTTGTGGCATTGTCTCAGCAACACCTGGCACTTCCTGGCCAGGTATGATCATTTCTCCAGCATGTTTGGGCCCTAATTGAAAAATCTCTCACCACTTGGAAGATTTCAAGAGCCATGGGGATCTGATGCCTGAGTAACCTCAATCAGCTCCTTCCAACATGAAGGAGCAGCAGCTATTGAGGTTCCTCAGGACACGTCTTGCACACACTACTTGAGATCTGTCGGCCACATTGGACATGGTATAACCACCTGGTGCCAGTGGTTGCAGACGATCGATGCCCTTTCACTTGGTGAAAATTATTTGCAAAGAATGGTGGGTTCACCACCGAAACCTTGGCCGATTGTGACCGACACCCGTTTTCACACCTGATTAAGTAGAGGTAGGGGGTCCATGTCCCTCTTGTGGGACACTCTGATAGGGCTTAAATCTATTAAATCTTAAATCTCCACCATTTGACCTTAGAACTGAAGAAAAGTCTTGGACGAGAGGTGAAACGTCTTCAAGCTACTTAAAGAAGTCCAGATGCTTTTCTTTCTAAGCTCATTTGCAAAGAATGTGCTACACCAAAAACCTTGCATTGATGATTTGGTTGTTGGCAGATTTCCACATCTTCCTGTAGTTGCTCAAGTTTGTCTGCAAGACAGCAAGTTCCACCTCAACACACACCATTTAAGATTAGGTCAGCTTTTTCAAGGAGCAGTTTTTACATTACAAAATGCCAGCATGACTGGAAAACAGCATTGTAATTATTTATCTGGTAAGATGGTTATGGCTTTATTACCAGTCAGTGGTTCTGGCTTGCAAACCTTTGTTGTTGATCACCAGCTGAATTAAACTCATTATATGTTATTGAAACACCTGATCACAGGACCAAATCTTAAATATGCCTTGTAAATATGTGAAAACATTATCAGTCCCATGGTGTAAATGCGCTTCCATGCTTCCTGCTACCATGGTTGCAGTGACAGTGCTCTCCTGGAAAACTCAGAAACAAGCTAAGATACAAGAGGAAAGAGACTGTCACCAACAATTTCAATGACTTACCTGTAAAAGCATATTAAGACAAAGTTGCATATGCCTTATGTTTCCTCTTTGCACAAAAACTCCTAACTCAGTCTAGATTTACTGAAATGTTGTGCAGCCACAGCTTTTCTGAATGGCCAAAAAGCAATAAGGAGTGAAAATACAACAATCACGGAGAGGAATGCCTATGGGGGCAAACTAGCACGACAATCAAAGAACCAGGTTTTAAAAAGAATGGAGGGACACTTGTACAATGGCAACATTCAGCCACTGTGAAAGGTTTGACATGCAGCTTTATTTTTCTCCTTTCTTCTTCTGTTATGTGCCCACTGTTGGTGCAAAGTGTCCACTACGGCATCTGAAAGCAATGGCAACTCTCACAGAGATGTACACAATAACTGTTACACAAATCACAAACACTAACACAGAGGAGCTGTCGTGTGGAAAACACTGAGCACAGAGGATGCTGACAGTTGCCTTGTGCTGCATCATCTTTGCCTCATTCTTGTTGGTCTTTTGCTGCACTCTGTGGCCAGTGAGTAGATTGAATTGTTCAGAAGTGCTCTACTGCGTCGTTGTCCCCCCATCACCCACCCCATCATCGACAAGGAGCAGCAATAAGACCATCTCACACAGCCATACAAGAGAGATAAATCTCTCTTGTATGGCTGTGCTCTGTCAGAAGTGTCTTTGAACTGCAAGGTTTGGTTCTACTGAGAACAAAAAAAGAGCTTCAAGGATGAGAACAAACAGTTTGGTCTGGAAATAGTGCACAGCTGTTTCCCTGCAAATATTAGTGGAAAGAGTCTGGGGCTGTCTAACACACTGTAGATACGAAACAAGTGGAAACAAGTGGAAATTCAAGGAAGTCAGAGCTTATTTTAATCTTGTCTGTCCCATCACAGGTTTAGAGTCTGACTTGGGCTAACAAAAAATAAATAAAACACTAAATTTATGAAAATTCATTGCATTGATTTGTAGTGTTAAGGTTAGATATATTTAATGCTACAGTTGCACTAGGAAACACAATTATTGGAGACTGCGGTGCCAAAGTTATTGCAACCATGTGAAAAAATGAATAAACTGTTTTAAAGACAGGGACAAGGCTGCAGTGAGTGGCACTGTCAGTTACCACGTTCAGAGTGACTTTGGTGTATCATGACGATGATAAAACGGAAATAAGATGGAGTCAGTCTGCTATCAGCTTGCAACTGAATGAGTCCAGTTTACAACTACATGCAATCTGTCTGTGATAATACAGTAATTAACTGTCATAAATCAATGAAAATCACAAATCTGTTTCTGTCTGATAAAGATGAAGAAGTTCACATTGACTACTTACATTCAGAGCCTTGCTTTTATACAGGAATAAAATCAGAATACAACCAGTTGCCAACCAGTTGATTCGAGTTTGCTAATGCAAAAACACTGTGCTCGTCTTCACAGACTTGTTCAGATTGATTGCAACTCTTTGCCTATGCTTATAAATTAGACTGAAATCAGTTGTAAACCTTGATCAGTCTGCCTGAGAGTGATCCAGTCAGTCAGAGAGCGAGTAAACTGTCTGGTTGTCTACCACCAGACAACCTGTGTAGGTTGTCTGGTGGTAGGTTAATGGTCTTGAATGCTCAGTGTCTGGGGGACCTGTTGGTCACCACAGCTGTTTGCAATCCGTGAAAAAATTAAAAGGCAATCACCAGCTTTATTTTAGGAGGTTTCCGTCCTATTTATACTCCATCAGCTACAAAGCTATTCCTTTGTAGCTGATGGTTGATTGCTATAATGGACTTTGTGTCAGTTGCCCTCTAGTGTAAGGGTGTCAGACTCAACTGGAGCTTAATTGGGCCAGATTATGTAAAACCACTGCATAAAACAACATGCTTCCAAAAGATTTCCTTTCTTTAGGTTCAAGAAAATGCAAAAAAGCTGCAAATAAAAGTCCAAGTGAAAGGCTCAATTAACCCTACTCCCTTACAAATCTGACACCGCAGAAGCTATGATTTCTTGATTATTAGTTTTCTAATTTAATGAGTGATGATTTGCAAAGAGACAATCAACCACCAGAGTCATTTAAAGAAAACCTGCAATTTCAAAACAATATGCCCCAGTTTTACTACTCTGTCTACTTCTACAAGTTACACCTCACAGTTTGGTGGTGCTTGGTGCCACTGCTCCAGTGCACCTCAGTGGTATATTTGATTCCCACTGGTAGTTGCTGCCATTGCTTGATTTAGCTGAGGTAACTGAAAACAGTTCTCTTGTCTTCAAACTACTGAACTTCATTCACAATCCACAGCCTCTGTCGACCATACAGCTGTTAGTCTTTTACTATATGTTTTTAATTTAAAGTGACACATTTGCACCAAACTGAAAGAATCGCTGGAACTGCTGGAACTGAGGAGAATGAGGTGAACCTCGAGGTCCAAGAATAATATAATTCATTTTCATTTAGAGTTTTTAGGTTATGCCTCCATCAAGGTAAAGCTGACATGTGATCATGTCAGTAACACAAAAACTACTGAACCAACGTTCATCAACCTTAGTCAAGTGGTTAAGGCAAATGCTGAAACTTCATTTAAGAACTGGTCCAACAGTTAATAGGTCATTGGACACGGTGGAGAATGTGATACCCAATTGCCCTTAGTAGTTTTAGAGCCTTTAGTTTTCAAGCCCCTCTTCTGTGGAACCAGCTTCCAGTTTGGATTGGGGAGACAGACACTATCTCTACTTTTGAGATTAGGCTTAAACTTTCCTTTTTGCTAAAGCATATAGTTAGGGCTGGATCAAGTGACCCTGAATCCTCTCTTAGTTATGCGGCAATAGGCGTAGGGTGCCGGGGGATTCCCATGATGCACCGAGTATTTCTTCTTCAGTCACCTTTCTCACTCATTATGTGTTAACAGACCTCTCTGCATTGAATCACACTTGTTATTAATCTCTGTCTCTCTTCCACAGCATGTCTTTTATCATGTCTTCCTTCTCTCTCCCCAACCGGTCGCAGCAGATGGCCCCGCCCCTCCCTGAGCCTGGTTCTGCCAGAGGTTTCTTCCTGTTAAAAGCGAGTTTTTCCTTCCCACTGTCGCCAAAGTGCTCGATCATAGGGGGTCATATGATTGTTGGGTTTTTCTCTGTATGTATTATTGTAGGGTCTACCTTACAATATAAAGTGCCTTGAGGCAACTGTTGTTGTGATTTGGTGCTGTATAAACACAACTGAATTGAATTGAATACTTTGGAACCTAGTATAGCTAAAAAACTAGCATTTACATTCACTGATGGAAGTTTAACAGTGGTCTCCTTTCTGGAGTTTCCATGTAAGCATTAATCATTATTGTCAGTTTTCATCAACCAGCTTTTTTTTGTCTGGCAATAACAAAGAAGATAACTAAATAAAAACTAAAGGTCAAAAACTATGATAGACAGTGACACTGACACTGACTGACACTTTTGTCAACAAACAAAAATATTCTGGAGAGACCTGATTCAATCAGAACTGAGTTGGGACGAATTTGGGAGTAATCAAGTCAGAAGTAATCTCCTTTGTGCCTGTGGACACATTTAGCATTTGATGTCAATAAAGATATGATGCTTTGTAAAACATGCGGGGCAACTCTCACAAGTAAAATCACAACAAATTTTTCCACCTTACATTTTAGTTAACTCAGTCAACTTTAGGTTTAGTCTGCTATAATCTTCTGATCTTCTGACTAGGACTAACACTAAATTTAAAAAAGTTTGTGAGCTGGGTACAGATTAGGTGAACTGGAAACTAAACAGCCCATGGCAGTGAATGCATTCATACAACTATTTTTAACTGTGGAAAAACAACAACCTGCCCCCACCCGCCCTCACTTAATGAAGTATTTAATAACCATTAGAACCATTAGTGCTGATTTAACCTGTTTCATTTCACCAGTAACTCCAGGCTTCATGGTTGTCACCTTTAATACGAAACACTGTCACTCAAGTTTTTTTGTTGTTTTGTTTTTTTAATACTCATCTGGATTTGTCTCCTGAAAGCTTCAAACAGCAATCTGTGACACTGAAAGCTGGTTTTGAGATTACTGTAAGTAACCAGGATGCTTGAGAAAGTGGATACAGAAAGTGCTCACTGATACAAAGAAACCAGGCAGAGCAGAGAGAAGTATTTTAAACAAATGGTTACAAATAGACCAATATTCCAATGGTGACCTTCTGCGTGTGTCATAATTTATCATTATAATCAAACACTGATACCTTATCAATCACATGCCTTCTCCTCATAAACTAGGCAGTTATAGCTGGTTTAGCTAATTTCCCAGGTTCTTCTGTGTTTGTGTATAATTACTGAGTTGAATCTTAATTAGGAGGTAAATTATTCAGCTGAAACCAATAGTCAGTAATAGTATAATCATGATGACTTTGCCAGGAACTTAAATAACAATAATAATCATACTCACTGACTCTGCCTGGGAGAAAATCTCTAACCCACCATCGCTGCTGAGCTTGATCAAATTTATTGACTCATCTGAAATACATTTCTTTTTCAATAATGCGAAAACACTGCTGTAACTCACGCACGCGCCACACTGACCCAAGCAGTTTTGTACCTCATCGATTCACATTTATTACACTCGGCTGTTTGGGGATGGAAGGAGAAAAGTTTTGTGTTTGCTGCGCAGAAGTATTTTAATCATGTTGATTTGTGGCTTGTGCGGTCTGAGAGCCACATAAATTTACTCGTACGTACTTTTTCTCTTTGAAAAAGCCATTAATCAATATTTACGCACTAGCGTTACCAGCAGTCGCACTGCTCCTAGTGTGTATTTGCACTTTATGACACATGAATGTATTTTTCCTCCTCTACATCCACTTTAACTTGTAACAATAAGAAGGTTGTGTCTTTACAC
The DNA here is from genome assembly GCF_056152115.1 of Neolamprologus brichardi. Lineage (NCBI taxonomy): Eukaryota > Metazoa > Chordata > Actinopteri > Cichliformes > Cichlidae > Neolamprologus > Neolamprologus brichardi. Next base: position 28,499,014 of record NC_142124.1, on the reverse strand, counting down.
TGTTATTTATATCCTGTTCTCTGCTGTGACAAGCCATATTCCCCATGGGGGCCATTATGGTTTCATCTGCTCTAATCTTACCTCAAGTAGCAGCGATATTGATGGCTGTTGCCTAACAAGTGTATGCCCTCACTCTATCTAACTTCTATGGTCAAATGTACCTCTATTACTCATGAACAGGAAATCGTGAAAACAAAGATAGCTCGGTGAAATAAGTCAACGTGACCGGGTAAATGGGTTTCTTTATATCTAGAAGCAGGTACGGAGGATTTTCACTTTTCGTTAACAGCACTTTTTCAACCCATCACAGATCTGGTTCATTTGCATTAACATTTATGAGCAGGGCTAATGCACTTCCATTGGGCTGAAAATGATTGCCTTAAAAAAACATTTCTGTCTGACTGACATTGCATTCAGCAGCACATTTAGACGAGTTGAAAGCTCGTCGTCTGGCACTGAAAATCCTTTCCATGTTGTATAAGATTTTTCTTTAGGTTTTGGAACAATTGTACCCTCATATCCCCTGAGAGTTATCACTGAATAAGTCAATATTCCTCATCTTTTCCACACAGTAGAGTTCTTCTTTTGTGGTCACACTGGGAAAATATATTTTCAAAATACTTGGATTCACTGGTGACCATTTATGTTGCTGGCAGATAAGACTCCTCTGGTTGGAAATGTTTGCTAATGCAAATGCCTCTCGCTAAAGCCAGTGATGTTCCGTCTTTATGTGCAGAGAAGTTTTTCATCTGGGTGTGCTTGCAGCTCCACAGGGAGAGGAAATTACAGCTAGCACAGCTGAAGCTTTTCTGTTACATTTAGCAACCAAAAGGTAAAACAAGTGCATTGGTTATTCTCCTTTCGTTTTAGTTTTTGTTTGTTTTCAATTAATTTTGAATCCAAATGACTGCATTCCAGCTGGGTAACTGTATGGGGCAGGTAGCTACCTGTGGAAATAATGGTTTTAATTTCCATAGCTGTTGTTTTGATGTTTGGAACTTAGGAGTGTCCTGATTTGTAAATGAATCTTTCTGAAAAACAAACAATTGGCAAAAAAATAAATAAACAAATAAAAATTAATTTTAAGGTTTTATATATGAAGGCAATAAAAAGTAGTATTTATCAGATATTAAAATGAGGTAAATACAACCTCAGATGAAGAGCAACATAGCACGTTAACAAAACTTGAGCCTAAATGCAGAAGTAGTATATGAAAAACTCAGTACAGCCCATGATTCACCAGCTTGTAGAGCCAGATTCAGAAGCAATAACTTAAAGTAACTACTTTCTGTATGACTTGTTCAGCCGCTCATGTCATTGTGGAAGAATTTTGGCCCACTCTACAACATTTCTTCAGTTCATTGAGGCTTTCAGGCATTTGTTTATGGGTAGCTCGCCAACCACAGTAATCAGTCATTTGGAGTTTGACTGGCCATTGTAATGCCTTGATTCTTTTCTTTTCCTACCATTCTGTTGTGGTGTATTTGCTGGTGTGTTTAAGATTACTGTTTAGTTGCATGACCCAATTTCAGCAAAGCTTTAGCTGTTGGACACGTGGCCTCACATCTGGCTCTAGAAACTTTATGTATACAGAGGAGTTCAGTCATTGTGCCCATGTCCTGTAGCTGCAAAAACATGCCCAATCACCCATCCACTACCATGTTTGACAGCTTATATGATGTGTTTATTTTTCAACAAATGATGCCAAATATCTTAATTTTTTATCTTCAAGGACATTATTTTAGAAATCTTGTGGTTTGTTCAGATGCAACTTTCCAAACCTAGCCTGTGTTTCCATGTTCTTTTTAAAGAAAAGAGGTTGTCTCAGGACAACCCTTCCAAACAAGCCATTCTTGTTCAGTCTTTTTATAATTGTACTTTTAACATTAACATTTAACACTGAAACCTGCAGAATCTGAGATGTCGCTGTCAGAATTTTTGCAGCTTCTCTGAGTTTTGCACAGTCAGACTTTGGGCTTTGCTAGGATGTGCACTTCAGGTAAGACTGGCAACTGTCATGTTGACTATCTTCTTATGACTAACTCTTCTTACTGCAGAGTGATGGACTTCAAATTGTTTGGAAACAGCTTTATAACTTTTCCAAGATAATAGAACCAATGCTGTTATCATTCGTCACTGGCAAAACTAAATGCTCCAAACCAGCAAACTGCCAAAATCCAAGTGGAGGAGTTTAAGTATCTCAGGGTCTTGTTCTTGAGTGAGGGGAGCGGAAGATCAACAGACGGATTGATGCTGCAGCTGCGGTGATGCAGACGCTGTATTTGGGTAGTGACTGAAAGAACAAGATTGTTGATATAAGTGGTGGAAATGAGCTTTGAAATGAGGGTGGCGGGCCTCTCTCTTCAAGATAGGGTGAGGAGTTTGGCCGTTCGGAAGGGGCTCAAAGTACTATTCCACTTCAAAAGGAGCCAGTTGAGGTGGTTCAGGTATCTGACAAGGATGCCTTCTGGGTGACTTCTGGTTGAGATGGTCCAGGCATGTCCCACTGGGAGGAGGCCCTGGGGCAGGCCCAGGACATGCTGGAGAGGTTATATTTCTTGGCTGGTCTGGGAATGCTTTGGCATTCCCCCAGACAAGCTGTAGGACCCAACTCTGGATAATGGACGAAACTGGAAGGGTGGATATATTTCCATATAAACACAATAGTGTTCATCATGTCTCTGAACATTACACTTGGAAACTGATTGTAGAGAAGGTCTGCTAAAGTTCTTGCATAAAACATGAACAATATTCCCACTGTTGTAAAGTCAAAGAGAATCACAATTCAACTAGAATTATTCACCAAAACTCAGAGTGAGCAGCAAATCATCACCACTGAGAAAAATGATGAAGCGGATCATCACCACCAATCATCAGCACGCACTAAGACAAAATTACTGGCTTTCCTAAAGCTTTTGCGCACATCTTTCTTCATTGCGATCACAGTCTGAGCTCTTGCTCCCCTGTTCCCCTGTGAGGATATATGACTGTGGCAGGGCTATACTTTAAAGTGGCTGGCATTTACATCACAGTGGAGTGTATGGGCCAGTGAGGCATTGGGCAGAGTCACTGAAAGGTTAGACCAACACCCAGGGCTCTCTGTAGTGATGAATGGGACAAGAGAACAGTTTTCAAAGATGCTTATGTGAACAGAGTAAGCGATTCTGAGGGAAGAAATCGACAAAACACTTGAGATGTTTAATCCCCTATTCATGCAGCGAGTGCGGATGAGAGTCAGTAAATTTAAAATGCAATATAGCTTCTTTTTTTTCTTTTTGCTTGTGTGAGAGAGAGAAATGCGAGAGCCACTGAATGCTTCTCTAAGAGCCACATTAGATTAGACAGACAGGCTAAGTGCTTTCCATCTAAGACAACGCCTTAAAAACTTCCGGTTTCAGCCAAACTGTTTCCTCCGGCTAAAGAGATTGAGTGCATTGTGGCTTCCTGGGCTTAGGTTGCAACGCTCCCTTGGTTAACAGTGAAATGTCATTTAATTTACTGGCAAACTAGAACTGCATTTGAATGTGTGTGCCAGCTGCTGCTCCTCTCTGTCCATCTAACAAGTACTTGGTATGAGCAGGTTTTTCCTCTCTCAGGTCCTGTGTTTGTTTGTTTGTTTGTATTTGGGAATACCTTCGTGTGTCACACTGTCATCTTTGAGATTTTTCTAAGATTCATCTACAGAAATGAAAACAAATGATGTCTTTGAGTCAGGCTGGTAGTAACAAAGTGCCTAAAGATACAGTTTTAAACTGGTTCTCTGTTAATGTAGATACAACATTACTGCTTGAAACCACTTTAAAAAATTACTGGTCTGACTCCTTGGAAGTAAACTATAAAGAAATGAGGGGTAGTATGAGAATTGAATAGTACGGTAGTTTAAGTACAGTAAATACAGCATTCGGGCACCTCCCCACACACGTCAGAAGCAGAGAGAGCACCAAGAAGATCCAACACATAACAGAGCTTTCATCAGTGTCAACAGATGTGAGACTAATGAAGTCAGATACAACACTAAATGAAGAGTGAGGTGTCAGTGTGATGGAAAGCGATATGAAGAAGTGCAGCAACTGTGGGAAGGCTAAAGTAGCTTAAATATCCCTATGTCAGATTTGCCAGTTGCCAGCTGAGCTGATCAAATAAATGATCATGTTGATTTATGTAATTGTTTCCTGACACTTCTTCCACTCTTAGCGTGTTGTCAAACCCTGGAACAAGCCCACTTTACTCCAAGTTAGCAAGTGTCCAGTGACACAGTGCAGCATTTAAAAGCAAAACAGCTGACTAACAGTTTGTATCTAGTTTTGACCTTTAAATCCAATCCTTTAATAACTCTCTTTACTGAATGTACATTACAACCTTGCTGATTCAAAATCAGTTTGTTCGTGTTGTGTTTAGAACATACCTTTGACCCGTGTGGCCACAGTATCACTTTTAAATGAAAAGTGTACATTTCATTTGCATCCATCCATCCATTCGCTTCCGCTTATCAGGGTCGCGGGGGGCGCTGGAGCCTATCCCAGCTGTCATAGGGCGAGAGGCGGGGTACAACCTCTGGACAGGTCGCCAGTCTGTCGCAGGGCCAACACACAGGGACAGACAACCATTCACACACACATTCACACCTAGTGACAATTTGGATTATCCAATTAACCTATCCCCACAAGCTGCATGTCTTTGGACGGTGGGAGGAAGCAGGAGTACTCGGTGGGAACCCACGCAAACACGAGGAGAACATGCAAACTCCACACAGAAAGACCCCGGCCTGATGGTGGAATTGAACTCAGGACCTTCTTGCTGTGCGGCAACAGTGCTAACCACCGTGCTGCCTGTACATTTCATTTACGTCAGTAAATTCAAGGAGCAGCGCTGATCAAACGATACATTGTGGCATCATATACCAGCCAACAGATTATTCCAAGTTTAGCTTTATAAAGCAGAGTATCAATTATATTGCCAACACTGGGGCCACATCATAAGCATCATAAACATTCTATCTAATAATTTTGCAATATATTATTACAATCTTGAATTGGGTAGCCTGTCTATTTAAGGAAACCATTACATTTCATTAGTGTAATTTGTACAATTTGTTGAGATCTAAATGGCAGGCTATTAAAGCCATTAGGATGCACTATAATAGAGAAGGAGGGTTAGTGGGCGGATTCAACTGGAAGATTCAAAGAAAAGTGTTTAGCTGGGTAAATGCTGACATTAGTGCTACGAAGGGGTCTACACATAGAACTGATTCACTTCTGAGCCAAAACATTAAAGCCAACAGACTAGCACTGAGTGGATTCCTCTCATGTCACCAGAAACTCTGACCTGTACATAAGAAGGTGTGCTATGCTGCTGAAAATGCCAAGACCAGATACGTTGGCTTATTCCTCTGTGGACTGTAGTTGCTCCAGGCCTCAAGGGCCGGTGTCCTGCAGGTGTTAGATGTGTCCTTGATCCAACACAGCTGATTTAAATGGATAAATGACCTCCTCAACATGTCTCAACAGTTCTCCAGAGGCCTGGTAATGAACTAATCATTTGATTAAGGTGTGTAGACCCAGGGTGAGATCTAAAACCTGCAGGACACCGGCCCGTGAGGCCTGGAGTTCCCCACCCTGAGGACTGATCAGACCTGGAAGTTAGGAATTTTTTTCCTCCACTTTTTATTAACCATGATGTTGGTTTGTTTTTATAAGCTCCTAAAAAGCCAAAGTTTTAGAGAGGTGGGTGGCACTGTTGCGAGAAGCTTCAGGGTTTGGGTCCAGCCTGGGACCTTTCAGTGTGGAGTTCTCTCCGAAAATACTGGCTTCCCCCAACAGTCCAAAGACACGCAGAGGGTTAGGTTAACTGGTGATTCTAAATTAGCCTAAATGTGAGTGTGAATTGTTGTCTGTCTTTATGTGTTAGTACTGCAACCTATCCAGGGTGTAACCTGCTTCCCATTTCATTGAATCTGCAATTAGATTTCACCGCCCACCACAACCCCGAATTAGATAGTTAGAAGAACATGGAGGGATATTCTTCATCTATAATGCACATTTTAAACACTTAGTGCCAGTTTCCATTAATAATAATAATAATAATAATAATAATAATAATAATAATAATAATAATAATAATAATAATAATGAGGAAGAAGAAACACTTCCTCAGACAGCAAGGTACGAAGTGTCCACGACACTGTCCGGGCAGAATACAACCAGATGCTCGAGAGTGTCAGCAGAGAAAAGCAACACAAAGTCCTGAAATGCTGTTTTACTTTGGTCCATTTGTTCCGGTGAAGCATTAAACAGCTCAACTGCTCATTAAGATGGTTTGGTGTCACCACATCCCATGTGATAATACTACCCACACAAATGCCAGCACCTGAGCAGAGCAGTGCATTTAATGATGCATGATCAGCGTTAATCGTTTCACCTGTCTGCAGTTCTAATGTTGTGGCTGATCAGTTCTCCAGACCAAACTCTTCTACAAACACTGACGGAGGAAAGGAGACTCTCTTCTGCCAATTACTCTGACAGCATGGTGTACACCACGACTGTTGGGAACATAACAGCTCGATCACACCTATATTTTTTTTTATGCACCACTGAGAGAGAAACTTTTCTTCATCTCATTTTTCATTTATGAGCATGTGCACATTGCCCAATTAACATTTCTTACCAGAAGCTTTAAACAAAAGTGACTCTTTTCTTTTATTCTCTGTCTCTAACTTCTGATACTTAAAAATACGTTGGGGGGAGTGGCACACTGTGGTTTGTCTCAGTTTAACATGGTAGGTTTGTCAAGAATGACACAGCTGTCTCATTATACCGTAAAATTCTGGGTTTGGGGGTTGCCTCCTATAGCTGCTTCAAATCAGCTTCCCGGCCCTAATGAACCACCATCAGCAAGACATTCCAGGGAAGAGCCGGTTGTTTAATTAGTGCCACAATGACACAATTTTCAGCTGTCCAATGACATACTGTTTTCTTGATCAGTCCTCTTCTGACTTGGATAATAAAATAATTCGATTTAGAATGACAGATGACACAGTCTTCAGTCAGCGTTCACCTTGTTTTCTGTTTCTGGTTGATTTTCCCGTTCAAGCTTACGTACATGCAAACACACCCGGCTGCGTTGATGAAGATGGATCTTTTAAGAAAAGGAAAACTGCCATATGGCCCCTTCATAATCACACTGAGGTCTTTTGACATCATTCAAGAGGTGAATTAGTGTGACACAAACACCCTCCTCAGCCTGATCTCAAAGTCTCTCACGCAAAGGCGAACATGAAAAGGAACCAGAGGGAGACATCGGCAGCTTTAATATGCTTTTTTGCTCCACTTGTCATTGACTGTGACAACATGTCTAGTTAGCTGGGGGGAAAGAAAAGGCCTGGGGTGGCAGTGCTTTTCTTCCTGCAAGATGAAAGCTAAATGCAGCAACAAGTGAATCCAATCTCCTTGCACTTTTAGACCTAATTAGAGCTCAGAGACCGCAAGTTATGAGCATCATCGCGTTATTTCACAATTTTGCAGGTTCAAGCTTTGTATTGTTTTGAACGTACAGCGTTTCCTCTCAATTTGTAATAATCATACATCTTCTCCAGGGTATACTGCCATTAAAGGGCTAGGTCTATGATCTGGGATACACATATGATCGCGAGGTTTCTACCAAACAACTTTATATTTTTTATTCTTGAACTCTACTAGACTATTAGAATCAATAGTTTAAAATAATCCTCATTTATTTGATACTGGGTCTGAAATCAGCTATTGTGAATTATCTCCTCTTAGGCCAACTTTGATGCATGCATTTATAGAAAACAGACTGGAACAGACCAACAAACCAACAGCAGTTACCATCGTCCGAGTTTGATAAAGGGTCTTCCATGAAGCATTAAGAGTGAAAAGAAAATGCAGTATAGATAAATATTATATATTATATTGTCAAATGTATTTACATGTCTGCCTTCTCACACACATATGGACCTTTGCAGCTATAACACCTTCAACCATTCTGGAAAGGCTTTAAACAAGGTTTAGGAGTGTTTATGGGAATTTCTGACCATTGTTTGAGAAGTACTTTTGTCAGGTCGGACACTGAGGTTGGATGATAAAATCTGGCTCACAGTTTTCGCTCTAATTCATCCCAAAGATGTTCTGTCAGGCTGACGTCAGGACTGTGTAGGCCAGTCAAGTTCCTCCACTACCAAATACCAAATGCAAAAAATAGACAAAGGAGGGGAGATTATGGTGTCTGGTTGTTTTCCACGAGTTGGGCTTGGCCCCTAAGTTCCAGTGAAAAGGAACACTTAGTGCTTCAGAATACCAAGACATTTTGGAAATTTCAATTTCAATAAGAAAAAGCACAATTAGTTGGCTGCGAGTAGGAGTTGGGAGCTATGCTTACCAACAGAACTAGAGTACTGTGAAAAAATCTTGTTTCTTTACATCTTGATAGAAAAACAGGAACTAGGTGCAGCAATTTATTGAAATATGCAAACACACAAGGAAAGAGAGTATGTAAGAAAAAAGGGGAGTTTGCACAAGTCTAACAAGCTTGCAAGTCAATATTTGGTATGACCACCTTTTTTTTCCAACGCAGCCTGAACTCTGTTAAAAACATTACAAGGAAGATTGTCTAAGCAGCCTTCAGGAATAGTTCTCCAGGCTTTCTGGGGGACATTTAAAGCTCTTCTTTGGATGTTGGCTGCCTTTTGATCTGTTCTCTGTCAAGAGGATCCCACACTGCTTCTGTAGTGTTGAAGTTCGGGCTCTGCATGTGTTCTGTTGTGTGTTCTTGTGTTTTTCTATCCAGGTATGCTTTCATTGCATTGGCAGTGTGTTTATTTGTGTGTGATGATTGTCATGTTGACAATGAAACTGTTGCCTGTCAGATGCTTTCCATATTGTACTGTCTCTGATGGTCCTTTTCTGTGTTCATAATTCTATCAACACCACTGACTGAAATGCAACTCCAAACCAGACACTCTCTCCTGTACTTCTCTCATGACCTCCTTTATACATCATGATGTTGTCCATCTGCATCTTAAGGATAAAGGACACTCTTTTGAGGATGCCAATGTTCACATTTTGTGAAGTTCCTCCACAGCAAACTCGCTCATCCATGTCTTTATGGACCTTGCTTTGTGTACTGGTGTGCACAAAATGTTCCCACAATATTGGGAGCGTGAAATTTCCAAAATGTCTTGGTATTCTGAAGCACTGTGTTCCTTTTCACTGGAACTTAGGGGCCAAGCCCAACTCGTGGAAAACAACCAGACACCATAATCTCCCCTCCTTTGTCTATTTTTTGCATTTGGTATTTGGTAGTGGCTGCTATGATGTCTCCCTCTTGCGACAGGTGGTGGTCTTAAGTATTATTAGTAAACACTGGCATGTTTTATCTTTTGACCCCTCCATAGTTTACTTCTGTATGAATATCTATTTTTTTGCAAACAAATGTGCCCATTAGTCAGGACTGATTGGCGTGAATCTCCTCAGCCTTCCTCATCTTCCGTATCCAGTTTACTGTGTGGCCATTTCCCACATCTAAACTGTGTTATGATCAAAGAGTATCGTTTCTTGCACCGCCACACTGGCAGGAAGTTTAAAACCAAAATCAGGATTTCTTGTAAAACCAAATTTGGGGTCCATTTGTTGACATGTCACTGTGGGCTGGCATACTTAGGTTAAATTAAAAGAGGACTAAATGTCATGATCTTTGGGATTCTTTATTATATTATTTTTGTGCTCAGTGGCCATCATACCAATTCCTTCATTTCCAAAGCCTCCTCCTAAAAGATGTGCTGACTGACAAAGACCTTTGCTACAAGGGAAGCGTATTCATGCACTACACACTGAAAGCCCTGAAGGCTTGAATGAAAAACTATTTTTAAATTGTTTTCGGGATCATTATAAATTCTTAGAATGATTCATTTGAGGATTTTTTTTCACTTAGTTAAGGAGTGTTTCTGAATTTTTTAAATCTGTGATCACTTTAGTGGAAAAATTTACTTTGCTAAAGTTATTGTATCTATATTTTTGTGTGTATTTTATGCTGTGTTGACATTTTGGTTTGGAAAACTATATTCTTGTACAAGTATATTTTGATTAGGACTTTTTTAGCAACAATTGTTGGCATGTTTACAACCTTTTGGGTTAGTTTTCTCTGCAGATGGGTTTAATTATCTAATTAAAGCTATGCTTTTAATTGGAACTGGAATATTATCTGGCTCTTATATATATATATATCAGGATTGTTGTAAAATACTTGAAGTTTTTTTGAGAATCCTGGTGTTTTCTTTGCACCTCTATGCTCACAGTTGTGTGCCTGAGATGACCACATTAGAAATATTAGCTCTACACTGATAACATATCGAGCCAAGAGTGGAAAATCTATCTCAGATGGCAGGTTTAGTGCTGCAAGCCGAAGCTTTAATACTCATAAGGAATTTTTGTACATACATTTACCTTCTTATTCAGAAGTTTGGACATATTCAACATAAACAACCACCATTATAATTGAACAAAATAAGAAAAAGCATAATTAGTTGGCTGTGAGTAGGAGTTGGGAGCTATGCTTACCAACAGAACTAGAGTACTGTGAAAAAATCTCCTCATTTCTTTACATCTTGATAGAAAAACAGGAACTAGGTGCAGCAATTTATTGAAATGTGCAAACACACAAGGAAAGAGAGTATGTAAGAGAAAAAGGGAGTTTGCACAATTCTAACAAGCTTGCAAGTCAATATTTGGTATGACCACCTTTTTTTTCCCAACGCAACCTGAACTCTGTTAAAAACATTACAAGGAAGATTGTCTAAGCAGCCTTCAGGAATAGTTTTCCAGGCTTTCTGGAGGACATTTAAAGCTCTTCTTTGGATGTTGGCTGCCTTTTGATCTGTTCTCTGTCAAGAGGATCCCACACTGCTTCTGTAGCATTGAAGTTCGGGCTCTGCATGTGTTCTGTTGTGTGTTCTTGTGTTTTTCTATCCAGGTATGCTTTTATTGCATTGGCATTGTGTTTATTTGTGTGTGATGATTGTCATGTTGACAATGAAACTGTTGCCTGTCAGATGCTTTCCATATTGTACTGTCTCTGATGGTCCTTTTCTGTGTTCATAATTCTATCAACACCACTGACTGAAATGCAACTCCAAACCAGACACTCTCTCCTGTACCTCTCTCATGACCTCCTTTATACATCATGATGTTGTGATTTCACAGTTGGACATCTATTTCCATTTTCGTGACCTTTTGCAGGTGCAGATTTACAGTTTTAGTGCTGATCTCAAACTCTGGCAGAAAACAGACATCAAATTCTCTTTGAAATTTGGAGAATCTGCAACCGAGACTTTTGAAATCCTCCCCAAAGCCCATGAAAGTGAAGCTGTGAGGATAACCATCAGGGAAACTGCTAACATTCTCGCTAACAGTTCAGGAAATCAATTTTGAAAATGGATTTTGTTGCATCTCCTGAAGGTCAGGTCATCCTACGGGATCCTAGGGAAAGCCTCTCTGGACCTTCAGGTCCAGAGTTATCAGAGGTGTGTGGTTGGATGTGAAGCTATGACCCGATAACTAGGGATGGGTATCGTTTAGGTTTTATCCGATACCAGTACCAAACCGGTACTTTTGAAACGGTGCCGGTGCTTAAATGGTGCTCAAACCGGTGCTTAAAGAATCAAGAACACAAACTTTGTCCAAAAACCTCTCATGTTTAGCTGTTTTTTGTAAAAAGATAACAATGTTAGCCTTTTCTGCAGCTATAGGGCATATATGGTATCACTCTTGGCTGGAAGCAGTGCTTAAACAATGGAAAAAAACCACCAACTTTGTCCAAAAACCTCTCATGTTTAACTGTTTCTCACTTTTTCTTTGGTCATTTTAGCCTTTTTGGCCAGGGTGAAGGGAGTATCTGCCATCAAACAAGAAGACAGCCGCATGTAACTACGACAGTGTTTGCTAGTTCACCTTACATGCATTAATTTAATAACATGGTTAGCCTACTCAACGTAAATTATACACGAACAACATTAAGCTACTCGCCCAGAGAAGAACGGCTGCTGCTGCATCATCATCCGTCATCATTTCTGCTACACTGGCAGGGCTAGGGGCCAGGACTCTACTCTTGTTGTTGCTAACTCCGGGTCCGATAACAGGCACCACACCCGCAGTAGATGTGCTCGGTGTGAGGTCTCGCAGCAAGCTATCAAATACGGTGCATTTCTTGGCTTTTAAAAAAACGCTATGCGCCACCATGTGTTTCATCAGATTCGAGGTGTTACCTCCTTTGCACAGTATCACAGTATCAGCATAGTAGAACTTGTTGCAGGCTACTGAGTTTGTATCTTTTGCTGTGAAGTACAGCCAGACTTTTGACCGCTTCGCCTTGGGCATTTTTAATCTGTAGCTTTGCTCTAAAAGAATGTACGTACCTGGGCCCACCTACTACGCTTGCAAAGGTAAAATGATTGGCTAGAATCCAAAGACATCTCAGTAAAAATAAAGCACCGAAATGTGCGCTGCTTTTCGGTCTGGTTACTACCGTTTATGTCAGAACCGGTGCCATAATGGATACGGATACCGGTACCCATCCCTACCGATAACCAGACTTCACATCAGTCTTCATAGTAAAAGAGCAGTTGGCAAGACTGAAGAGGGTCAGCAGCAAAACCAAGACCAAGCTCATCATTTTCTTTGACACTCATGAGGTTGTGAATTATGAATTCATGCCCAAGGGTCAATTCTGTTTAAAGCCAGGGCGCGTCTTTTTCTCCAAAAACAAAAAGAAAACAAACTGAAGTTCAAGGTTCACCATGTTGACAAAACCAAGACTACACTGCAGAATGGGGCTTCCAAGATTTCCAAGGCTCTTTTTTTGACTAGTAGTGAACCCCTTTTAGTGAAAGATATACACAAACAGAACCATAAAAAAGGTTTTGATTGTTGTGGTTGGATGGAGTGGATGGAGTAAGAGTTGCCATTCTTTCAAATGACATTTTGAGGCCATTCTTTTCTCCACGCTAATTATATGTAGCAAAAGATAATTAATGGCCTAATTCGTCACACGGTAGCCCACACACTCCAAGTTACGCAAGTATCGTGCTAACAGATGTAAACACATCCTTAAAAATGTTTGCCTTGCCCATACAGGAGGAAAGTACAGACCGAAGTGCTGCTGTAGCTGTGATTCACTGCAAGGGAACGCTGCATATTTAGTGATCAGTTGACTAAACATACAACACAGTGAAGTGAGGCCTGAGTGCCAGCTGGCAACACAAACCGCCCAAATCAAGATCAGCAATTCCAAGAGTAAGGCTGAAATGTAAATCAGTTTTTAAAAAAAAGATTAAAAAGTTAAAAGTCGTTAAAGTATATTCACTTAGGGTACTTTTACCAGCTATTAAAAGTACTAAGCAAAACACTGCAGTAGCTCACACATGTCAGTGCTAAGTTATGGCAACATTTATGGATGTCAGAGAAACTGAGGTGGAACGATGATGTAAGTTTCCCTGCTGCTGCAGTTTCTTCAGCATCTTTTTCTGTGCTTGCAAACTATTGTGTTGCGAATATTTGTTCATATTGCAGACATTTTGATATCCTGTTCTAAAATAGTGCACATGCTTCTTTAGATTTTTTACAAAGATGGAGAAAAGACATGCTGAAGAATGAGTTACTGTGACAGTCAACAAGTGCTGGCAGAAGGGAAATTGCCAGATTTCTCTAATTTCTTTTCCTTACAATGTAAAGTATCATTGAGTACTTAGAAGTGAGCAGTTTATTAGAATGTTTCATAATGTTAATATTAATGCTGTCAGCGTTAATCTCGTTAAAATGATGTTAATGCATAACCGCATTAGTGCGGCAAATCTCTGTTAGCTAGTTAACGTTGCCCCGTGCGTGGGGCTGCATGGCGTGAACGTGTTAGCGCGGTTAGCTAGTTACCGCATTAGCACCGTGCAGCCCCACACACGGGGCAATCCACGTTAACTAGCTAACAGAGATTTGCTGCATTAATGCGGTTATGCAGTAACATCATTTTCACGAGATTAACGCTGACAGCACTAATATTAATATATATGTGTGTATTTCCAGTTAGTGCTCTCACTGTGTTTACTGGTCACTTGGTCTTGTTATGGTTTAAAGTATACAGCTGCTAACTGTACAGATTAGCATGTCATGGTGTTATATAACAATAATGAGCTTAATTCATATTCATTTTTTGAAGCAGGTCAAATAAAATCAGCCACATGGAGAGACAATCAGTGGGATTCTGCTAATGCAAAATTAAAATCCATTTATTCTTTTAAAGATGCATACAGAGCCTCGTTATCGTCCTTGTGAGGCGCTTGCTGTCACTCGCCTCTGTCAGTGCGCCCCAGGGCAGCTGTGGCTTCAATGTAGCTTGCCATTGCCAGTGTGTGAATGGGTGTGTGAATGGGTGAATGACTGAATGTAGTGTAAAGCGCTTTGGGGTCCTTAGGGACTGAGTAAAGCGCTATACAAATGCAGGCCATTTACTTATTCCATATAGGAGAGAACATATATCATGTGTTGCTGTGTAATAACATATGCAGAGACTGTGAAGGGAGCCTCTCAATAATCTGGTATTCGAGTGAGGGGAGACGAAGCCTGAGCTGTTGTGCCTGAGCCTTTGCCTCTGTCTGTGTCACGAAGATTTACAATAAAGCTCAAAAACACTCAGTATGTGGGCTGCTGCATCAACATAATCTGAATTTTACTGAAGCAGCTGTACAGCACATACAGCCTGAGGCTATACTGAAACGAAGAGAATTCCTAGGACAGGGTTCCCTTCCCATCCAACTTAAAGATTGTGTTTTGTGTGTAAAGCCATAACTGTGGTGTTCCTCATAAAGAATCTGCTGCTATACTGGAACAGCGCTGAGTGGGAGCCAGAATCCATGACTGCTGTCTGTTTGTCTAAACTTAGTGAGGAAATCCTGTCTTATCTTCTAAAGTTCAGAGATGCCACCTTTGGATTTAGTCATGATTTCTAATAATAGATATTCTGGTGCCCAGCGCTGCAGTTTTTACTGAATAAAAGCAAAGCAGTAACTCAAAAAGGCTTCAATCTGGAAACCAGTTAGGAATTTTTGAATAATTTCAATTAAAATCTGTGGATCTGGAAAGATTTGCAAGTTCTCTTACTTAGAAATCATGGAGGGGTCTAATATTTTCAGCAGACGTGCATTTCCACTGTGAGACACAGAATCTAAAAAGAAAAATCCAGAAATCACATTGTATGATTTTTGAACAATTTATTTGTTAATTACTGTGTTAAATAAATATTTGATCACTTAAGTCAAAAAATGTTAGATATTGATACAGAAGCCTTTGTTAACAATTACAGAGGTCAAACGGTTCCTGTAGTTCAGGGAGGGATTTTGTCCCACTCATCCATACAGATCTTCTCTAGATCTGTTAGGTTTCGGGGCTGTCGCTGAGCAACACGGAGTTTCAGCTCCCTCCAAAGATTTTCTGTTGGATTTAGGTCTAGAGACTGGCTAGGCCACTCCAGAACCTTGATATGCTTCTTACGGAGCCACTCCTTGGTTTTCCTGGCTGTGTGCTTTGGGTCATTGTCATGTTGGAAGACCCAGCCACGACCCATCTTTAATGCTCTGACTGAGGGAAGGAGGTTTTTGCCCAATATGTCACAATACATGGCCCCATTCATTCTCTCCTTAATACAGTGCAGTCGTCCTGTCCCCTGAGCAGAAAAACACCCCCAGAGCATGATGCTTCCAGCCCCATACTTCACAGTAGGTATGGTATTATTGGGATGATACTCATCATTCTTCTTCCTCCAAAATGGCGAATGTTCTACTTTGGTCTCATCTGACCACAGGACTTTCTCCCATGACTCCTCTGGATCATCCAGATGGTCCCTGGCAAACTTCAGACGGACCTGGGCATGGGCTGACTTAAGCAGGGGAACCTTCCGTGCAATGCAATTTTAAACCATGACGTCTTAGTGTATTACTGATAGTAGCCTTGGAAACGATGGTCCCAGCTCTCTTCACAGCATTGACCAGCTCCTCCCGTGTAGTTCTGGGCTGATTCTTCACCATTCTTAGCATCATTGAAACCCCACGAGGAGAGATCTTCCGTGGGGCCCCAGTCCGAGGGACGTTGACAGTCATCATTAGCCTCTTCCATTTTCTGACAGTTGCTCCAACAGTTGTTCTTTTTTCACCAAGCTGCTTGGCAATTGTAGCCCTTTCCAGCTTTGTGAAGGTCTACAATTTTGTTTCTTGTGTCTTTTGACAGCTCTTTGGTTTTGCCCATGTTGCTACTTAGACTCTGGCTGATTGTGGGGTGCACAGGTGTCTTTATGACAGCTAACGACCTCAAACAGGTGCTACAAATTTAGAATCATGAGCAGAGTGTAGCTGGACTATTTGAAAGCAAAATAACAGATCTTTGAGGGTCAGAAATCTGGCTAATAAGCAAGTGATAAAATACTTATTTGACACAGTAATTCACAAATTAATTGTTCAAAAATCATACAATGTGATTTCCGGATTTTTCTTTTTAGATTCTGTCTCTCACAGTGGAAATGCACATATGCTGAAAATTGTAGACCCCTCCATGATCTCTAAGTAAGATAACTTGCAAAATCACACAATAATTATTGACCTCACTGTATTTTGAAAAAAAAAAGTTATTTCTGAAGAGAACTCACTCTCTCCTCCTCCTCTCTGAGGTCGGGCATGGTGCTGACACACAGGGTCACAGCAGTGATGGCTACAAATAAGACCGAGAGGCAGGCGAAGATCTTCCCTGGAAGGCCTGAGTGGGGGTTCTCCACCATGTCCCTCAGCCTCCGCATGCAGCCTCCTGAAAAGGTCTCCTCTGGTCCTTCCACAGGCTGCTGGGTCTCCTCGCAGGACTGCGGTGAGTTGAGCTCGGCCCCCTCCTCCTCCTCCAGCCTCTGCTGCTCTTTGTACTCCTCCTGCCTTAATCGCAGCTTCCTGAGGCAGCACCAGTCCAGGTTGTTCTCCTCCACCCCCCAGTACAGCAGCTCCTCCTGGAAGGACAATGCACACATCTCCCTCAGGAGCCTCAGTTTTCCCGCTGCCAGGAAAGTCACGATGATGCGGAAAGCTGACGGGTTTCGGTCGAAAAAGTACTCGTTGCAGCTGCCGTCATAATCATCGCACACGTCCATGATCTCTGCTTCGTTGCTACAAGCCCGTAGCTTCCCCAGTCTCGTCAGAGGGAACTCATCCAGCGTGGACCAGGGGATGTGGTACTTAATGCCACCCACATTGATGATGGCTGCCCCATCCGCCAGGTCAATCTCACCTCCATCCTCTCGGTGAGACTGAGGCTGAAGCAGGAGCTGAGCGCGCTTATAGAACAACCCCTTCTTGGATGTGACCTCTTGTGGGTTCTCCAAGCGTTTAAACTGGAATGTGGTGAACTGGTGATCAGTGTTCCCTGCCAGGAAGGCCACCTCCTGGTACATCCCTGCAGCTCTGCTGGGGGAATCCTGTCCCGCACGATGCAATGGGAGGTGGTTTCACAGGGCTGGTGACGTGAGTTGCAGCTCGTCACCCATTCAGCAGCACAGCGCGTCTCTGTATGACAGAAAAGACAAATATCTAAGTGACATCAGGTACATGCTCGTGGGCAATGCAGAGCAGTTAGACAGGTTTGTGAAGGTCAGACAGCAACTTTGATTTCATTCTTCGCATCGTCATCACTTTTTATTTGCATACAGCACTAAAATGTATCAGTTCATCTGAACGTAACAGCAGCAATTAGTAGATTTACTCAAAGGTGAATGAGAAGCCAAAGTCAGAGTCAAAGATGGAGGAAGCTAATGAAGCCTATTAGGTGGTGCTAGGTGCTCAGAGAGTACTCTGCTTTGAATTATGTACAAGAGGAAGACAGAGGATTACAGAAGTGACTGACATTACTTATTGCATTTGATTGCACAGAAATGCTGGTAGATGCATGTGTGTACGGGAAGTGTTTTTTTTTTCCGTTGTCTCGCATGTCTACCCGTTTTCCACTATCCTACACAAAAATTACGTAAAAACAGATGACCCACTTAGAAGCATCAGCAAACTAATTTACCTATTTAAGGGGCTTTTATGAAATCCTGGGAGAGGCCCAGAGAAGTGGCATGAATGAGTATGTTTTTCAAAAGGAAACAGTCATAAAGAGAACATGCAAACTCCACACAGGAGATCCAGAACTACCCACTGAGAAGTAGTGGAAACTAATGTGTCTGGGGAACTATTAGTGCTTCAGAAAGTTCCCAGTCTTTGGAAAACTTCCTGGCATTATGAAACTGGTAACTCACTTTTTTCAAGCTGACCTCTCTGTACTTGTGACTTATATCATCAGCCTAGCCAAGTATATTTTAAGCTGCAAGAATAAACCAAGTAATAGCTGCAATCATGGCTTTTAACTCCTTTTCTGGCTGGCCTGAAGATGGAACACATAGATGAAAAGGTTTTAAGAAAAAAAACACCTCAGTCAAGAGTCAGGTTTTTTCCATAGCTGTATAAAATGATGTGGAGTCAAACAGCAGCGTAAGCTCATAGAACAGCAACTAGAGTTCATGCTGAGGTTTGAAATCAATGCAGAGAAATGAATAATGTTTTTCTATTCACTGCATCAGCAGGCTGTGAAACTAAGTTCGCTTTATTATCCTGTAGGAAATGTAGAACATCACACAGGCCCAATCACAGCACGCTGAGACGAACACGAACACAGGAGAGGATCTACCTACAACACATGACATTAAAATACTGTTCAATGTTTTATCTTCATCAAAGTGGTTTTTTACTGTTTTTGTCATGATGAATTGGGTTAAAGGACTAGGGTGCGAGACTGTGAATTTTTTCACAGTGAAAAAATAAGTCAACAGTTCGAGTCTGTAATCCAAAAAGGGCAATGCAGTGATACGGTGGCTTCTCCCCGTGGTGACAGTGCAGTGACAATCCAAAATAACTCCTTGTGCCCGCTCCTCCTCCGATCCCTGGATCCTGGAGGCAGATGAGAAAAACACACGCGCAGTAACAAAAACGTTCTCTCCTTCACAAACTAGGTATGCTAATCGCGACTACGCTCAACGTTCCAGCGTTGGTTGTGACTCGACTGCACCGTTAAATAGGTCTGCTTCGGATTAGCAGTATCCAGCGAAGTGATTAAGCACAGGTGCGACGATTCCAGCTCAGGATACTCCCCCGGGTCAGCTGCTGTTCCGTGCCACGGCTTCCGGAAGTACACGTTCCAGCATACAAATACACATGCACAGGATGGAGAGGAGAACACCTCAAAGTACACACAGACACAACAAAAATTGGCAAGGCGACCGGTGAGGACCGTCTAGCCGTGACAGTTTTACCTCAAATTAATGAATTGATTTGCATGTGAGTGAAATAAGTGTTTGATCCTCAAGCAAAATATGTCTTAGAATTTGTTGGAGAAACCCTGGATGGAAGCGTTTCTCGTAGTTGATCGCCAGGTTTGCACATATCAGTTTCAGCTCCCTCCACAGATTTCCTGTAGGACTGAGATCGGGAGACTGGCTCCATAACTTTAATGTGCTTATTTTTTAGCTATTTTGTTGGCTTGAGGGTATGTTTTGGGTCACTGTCACGCTAGAAGGCCCATGTAAGGCCCATCTTCAGTGTTCTGGCTGAGGGAAAGAGGTTCTCCTCCAAGACTTTACAGGGCATGGCTCCATCCACTGGTACCTCAATGAATGAATGAATGTTACCATGTAGCCTCAGCAGAAAAACAGCTGCAAAGCTGTGCTTGACAGCGGGGATAGTAGTCTTTGGCTCATACTTACCATTTGTCTTCCTCTAAAGATGGCAGGTCAAATTGATGCCAGTTTATTTGATTTTCGGTTTCATTCGACCACATTGCATGGTTCCAGATTAATCACATCAACCTTTGTCACCTTCTCACTAAGCCTCTTGCTGATGTTCTTGTAGCCCATTACAGTCGTGTGAAGTTCTACAGTCTTGTCCCTGACATTCTTTGACAGCTCTTTGTTCTTGCCCATGGTGCTGGAGAGGTTGGAATGGAAGGAATTGATTCTGTGGACACTAGGGATGCAACGATACCAATTTTTTCAAACCGATACGATACCGATACTTGGATCTGAGTACTTGCCGATACCGAGTACAAAAACCGATACTTCTACCACACACACACACACACACACAAATGCAATGAATTGGAAGACAGGTTTTATTTTATTCTCTGCCGATAATAAATAATATCTTAATAAAAATGACCACAAAAAAATTTCAAGTGAAAAATAAGCACTTCTCTTAAATTATTGCAGAGTCTCCACATTGTAATTTAACAAAATATCACTGAACTATTGGCACTGTCTCGAGCTTTCAGAATAATAAATAAACACTTCTGTTTGGAATAAAATAAATACAAATTAGGTTTGAGAATAAAATAAACTTTTAAATTATTGCAGAGTGTCCATATTGTAAACAAACAAACAAAATAACGAAAGTATTTGGCATTGACGAACGAACTTCCCATCTGCCCGTGGATCATCAGTCCACTGTGCCGTTAAACCAAGGACTGACATCGCGCACACACTGCTTGTCTTTACCTCTTTAGAAAGTTTTGGCACCATTATCTCCCTGATGTGTGGGCAGCTGGGAATTTCATATCGCAGCTCGAGTACGCTGAGAAGACGGTGCAATCCTATGTTTTCCACGACCGGCATTGGCTGGTCATCCAGAGCAATAAAATGAGTCAGAGCCTCTGTTATTTTAACTGCCCGTGGATTTTCTCTTGACATTTTTCTTCGCTTTTCCAAAACCCGAGTTAAAGTTGGCTGTTCCGGTCCACACTTTAGCCTAGCTACAGCAGCCTCCAGTTTCTCTTTTTTATCTGGAGCCGCCAGTCTCACTCGTCTAACCCTGTGCCTGTTTAGCACAGGATGTCCCCCTAGTGGCCAATCTAAAAAACTACAACAAAAATGACAATCCACCCTCTGATTAATGAAATAAGTTAGTATCGGTTCGTGGTATCGGTTAACTTTTACGAGTTAACCGATACCACATTTTACAGTATCGGTCCCGATACCCGATACCCGATACCAGTATCGGTATCGGTGCATCCCTAGTGGACACGTTTGATTTATCCACATAATGAAATTCGATCAGGCGTATCTGTAATTATGATATACTGATTGTTTGTAATCTGCATGACTTATGGCCACGTAGCCGATCTTTGGGAGCCAGAATTCAGGCTGGGTTATAGGGGATCAAATGCTTATTTCACTCAAGGATATGCAGGACTTTTGATTGGTATTTTGTCTCTCCATTCATTCTGGGCAGCACAGTGGCACAGTGGTTAGCACTGTTGCCTCACAGCAAGAAGGTCCTGCGTTCAATTACACCCAACAGGCCAAGGTCTTTCTGTCTGGAGTTTGCATGTTCTCCCCGTGTTTGTGTGTTCACTCCAGGTACTCCAGCTTCCTCCCACAGCCTAAAGACATGCAGTTAGTGGGGATAGGTTAATTGGAAACACTGAATTGCCTATAGGTGTGAGTGTGATTGGTTGTCTTTGTCTATGTGTTAGCCCTGTGACAGATTTGCAACCTGTCCAGGGTGTACCCTGCCTCTCCCCATAAGACAGGGATAGGCGACCCTGAAAAGGATAAGCAGTAGCGGATGGATGGCAGTTTCTTTTTCTCCGACTGTAATCTCTAAAGAGGAAAACAGTCATTGTAAGTATTATATGTTTGCCGAGGGTCTCTACTATCCTAAAAGATTAACTTAAGAAAGGTCCCAGAGACAAGTCACTATTTTAACTGCCCGTGGATTTTCTCTTGACATTTTTCTTCGCTTTTCCAAAACCCGAGCCAAAGCTGACATTTTGTTTAGCCTAGCTACAGCAGCCTCCAGTTTCTCTTTTTTTATCTGGAGCCGCCAGTCTCACTCGTTTAACCCTGTGCCTGTTTAGCACAGGATGTCCCCCTAGTGGCCAATCTAAAAAACTACAACAAAAATGACAATCCACCCTCTGATTAATGAAATAAGTTAGTATCGGTTCGTGGTATCGGTTAACTTTTACGAGTTAACGATACCACATTTTACAGTATCGGTCCCGATACCCGATACCAGTATCGGTATCGGTGCATCCCTATCATATAGGAATGGTTACTTCAGGCAGGACTCCTGTAGTCAAAACAAATATCTCATTTCCATTGTCACATATGGTGGCAAGGCTCCATTCTAACAGTTCTGTGTCCTTTCATGGAAAGCCATGCATGGGGGGAGTGTCATCAAGACCCAGAACAGAGATCAGTGACATCAGAAACAGCAAAGGATGAGCAGGGGTGAAGGTGGGTAGCAAAGGGGATTGCAGATCCTTGGTAAATCCTAATGTTGAGTATTGTACAGAAAGGTATCAGCTGAGTTGGCACTGAGCTAAGCTGATTTCCTTCAGATGCATTTAATGCCAGTTCCAGAGCCATGTTTAACATAACAGCGATACCACATGTTGATAACAATTAGTTTTTCTACTGTACAAGCACATTTGATGAGGAAGCATTACCTTTTTTCTTATAAATGGCAAATGAACTGTGTGCTTTTCTACACTACTGGAGCACTCGAAGCATTTATAAGCATGCCTCATTCACCTACTCAGACCTATTCAAACAAACACTTTTTTCTATGTGCTTTCTATGTAACATTCACACTGGGATGAATTCTTGATAGGACTACTTGGGGTTCAGTATCTGTCCAAGGATCATCTTCTGAAAATAACAGCAAAACTGTTTGTTTGTTTGTTTGTTTGTTTTTAAAAACATTCTACCTACAAATCAGTGCTGTTGAAGCAAGAAGTCTTGCTTTTGCACATTTCTGATTGAGTTTTGGAGTGATGCCTGAATGCCTGCTGTTGTTGCTGAATCAGACTTGTGTCATCACTCGCTGATCACACAGACAAACGTGTTGCTTCTTTGTTGCTTCTTTGCACATCTTCTCTCATCTTCAGAAACTCTTTGACTCTAATTACATATTTGTCGTGTTCAGTTTATAACCCTTTGCTTTACGTAACATGGGTATTTGCACACATAAACCAGATATGTATAGCAAAGGCCTGTGATCCTGTTTGCTGAGAATGACTGGACTGGACCCGAGGCAGTGGAGCTGATGTAGAGAGACTCGGAATATCGTCACAACAAATTAAGAGTTGGACCCCTCCAGCTATCCTCAGTTTCCTCTTCTATTTGTGGGGCCAATCAAGTCGTTTTCTCCCGGGGTGGGGTTCAGAGAGCGTCACCTCTACAGCAACTCAAAAAAGTGGTTCTGACAGGAGCAGTTTATTGAGCATGACACTGCACCCCAGGGTGGCTAAAAAAGTACAGAGAGAATAAATTCAAGCTATATAGGAAGATGGCAAACCGAGAACGAATAACATGTCAAATAAGGATTTATTTAGTGTGGAAATCCTACATTTCTAGCCAAGTAAATGAAACATTAAAGCATTTGCAGCAAGAGTTTGGCCACCAGACTGCATTTGCTGATGTGTAGTCTTCATTAACGATGTTTTTTGATGTTCACTGTTTTGCTGAATCTGATGAGGCCCCTCCCCGATTATCTAAAAATTCTAAATATAATATTTTGCTCATAAGTTTACATACACTGCCAGAATTCATGATTTCTTAACCATTTTTCAGAGAATATAAATCATAACAACGAAAAAAAAATTTAATTTCACTCATGGTTAGTTGTTGGCTGAAGCCATTTATTGTCAAATAACTGTGTTTAAATCATAATCACTACACAAACTACCTAAATGACCCTGATCAAAAGCTTACATACCTCAGTTCTTAATACTGTGTTTTGCCCCCTTTAATATCAATCACAGCTTTAAGTCTTTTCTGGTAGTTGTGGATGCGGCTTTTTATCTTCTCAGATGGTAAAGCTTCCCATTCTTCCTGGTAAAAAGCTTCCAGTTCCTATAAATTCCTGGGCTGTCTTGCATGAACTGCACGTTGGAGGTCTCCTCAGATTGGTTCAATGATAATGAGATGGCCACTGCAGAACATTTGCTTCATTTTGCTGTAGCCAATCAGAGGTCGACTTGGCCTTGTGTTTTGGATCATTCACTGAGCTGATGAGTGCAAATTTTTCTCCGGTATTTTTTTTTTTTTTTTGATAACTTACTGCACTCATATCGCCATCACTTCTGACCAACTTTCCTGTGCCTATGTAGCTCACACATCCCTGAAACATCAGTGATCCACCAACAAGTTTCACAGTAGGAGTGGTGTACCGTTCATCACAGGACTTGTTAAATCCTCTCCAAATGTAGTGTTTATGGTTTTGGCCAAAAAGTTAAATTTTCGTCTCATCACTCCAAATGACTTTGTTCCAGAAGGTTTGAGGCTCGTCTCTGTGCTGTTTGGCATTTTGTAAGTGGAACACTTTGTGGCATTTGTTGTTTATTGTGCATCTTGAAACAGCCACACCACATTTTTTCAGAGAGTCCTGTATTTCACCTGAAGTTATTTCTGGGTTTTTCTTTGTATCCTGAACAGTTTTTCTGACAGTTGTGGCTGCAATTTTAGTTGGTCCACCTGACCATGCATTGGTTTCAACAGAACCCCTAATTTTCTACTTTGCGATTAGAGTTTGAACACTGCTGATTACTTTGACATTTTTTTATACCCTTTTCCTGTTCAGCTACCTTTTCCCGCAGATTCTTTGACAATTCTTTTGCTTTACCCATGACTTTGAATCCAAAAAACATCAGTACAGCAGCACTGGAGTCTGTCAGGAGTCCAGAAAGTCACTGACCTTTTATACACACCCACCAATTACAAGTAAACAGATCACAGGTGAAGATGTTTATCTTTAATAACCTTTTTGTTTCAAGTCGTGTGCATGTTATTAGACCAAATCACCAGGCTGTGTAACCGCTGATCAGGGTCATTTGGGTAGTTTGTGTAGTGATTACTATTTAAAAAGAGTAAACACAGTTATTTGACAATAAATGGCTTGAGCCAACCACTAACCATGAGTGACATTAAAGTTTTTGTGTTATGATTCATATTCTCTGAAAAATGGTTGAGACGTCATAAATTCTGCCAGGGTATGTAAACTTATGAGCACAACTGTATGAGCAGTGATCATAATTATCATAATAACCCCCTCCCAAATAAAGTTAAGCTTTTCTGCCTATTACATCAGTCCTGCATACATATTCATTTTTGGCTATCTGCCGAAATACAGTATTGGTATTAAAATAAACCAACATCTTAATATTTTAAATGGTAGTGGCA
This sequence comes from Neolamprologus brichardi, assembly GCF_056152115.1. Classification (NCBI taxonomy): domain Eukaryota; kingdom Metazoa; phylum Chordata; class Actinopteri; order Cichliformes; family Cichlidae; genus Neolamprologus; species Neolamprologus brichardi. Next base: position 28,473,715 of record NC_142124.1, on the reverse strand, counting down.
TATTATCTTAGTAAAGACTCAGAAATATCTAAATATAACAAATATTTAAATTTAGTGTTTCTGAGTAAAAAAAAAATAATGGCCAATTTCACCAAATATCAGTACTGGTATCAGTCTTAAAAATCCTCTGTCCATTAAGTTTTACTGCAATCAGAACAGACTCGAATTTCTCAAATAAACACTGGACATTCGTGTAATGTAAAGTCTGTCTCATAGACCACAGAAAACTCAAAGGGTTCACATCTGTTTTCTTTTGCAGCTGTTTAATAACAGCAGGGTTAAAGAGCTGCAGGTAAAGCAGTTGCCTGTGAGCGAAGACTGATTTTTCAGTTTTTAGCTCAACATCCTCAAGACAGCCACAAACTTGGGGTCAAGATCACATGTTTTAAGATCGCTCACCGCCCACATCTCCAGGCAGAGCTTTGTTGACAGTTTAAATTATATTTCATCGCTGAGAAGAACAGCAGACGTCTTCTCGTAGCATGTACACAAAATACATTTTTGTTCAAATATCCTGTCTGATGGTATTCATGATATCTCTGAAAGAGACTGCAGAGCCCTCACATCTTCAAGTGAGGTTAAATAGGTTTAGCTTTAGGGTAAGAAGGCAGCTGATTGTAGAGAAAAGTGTGTGGGTTGTTCTTGTGATCAGCTATGAATGTAGAAAAGCAAGCTTGCCGAGCATTGCGGGGTACTCTGCTAAGCTTAGTTGTTCTTTTAGAACGACCCTGTACACATCTAGCTTAGTTTTTCAGTCTCTTTATCCCCTTAAAAATGAAAAGCTGTAACTAGTCCTTCCAATAAAACTCAACAAGAGTTAGTTCAGTCCCAATTCTAATTAGACACAAAAAGACACAAATAAAACCTGTTTCTTTGGGTGGATTAAGGTGTAGGATCTTCAAAACTCAAAACATCTGTTTAAAGTCTTTTAGTTTTAGATGTTTAAGAGAAAAAAAAAGTTATTCATTCCCTTATTGGAAAAAGAACATTAATATTGATTAAAACGTATCTAGTGTAGTGAGTCCTGTTTAGATATATTTATTTATTTATTTATTTTTTCCTTGTATGCTGTGACTTTTTGTTCGTACACTCACGTGTGGACACTGATGGCCCTCCTGGCATTTCCCCAAGCCAGAGCAGGAGGTTCATATCTAATACAAAATATCTCACCTCACACAGAAGAACCTTAAACCAATCTTTATTTAATTTGGGGGTTTTTATTACAAGCCTCACTTTATTTTTTGACACCATCATTTTTATGGCAGTGCTCACAATACCACACTAAACATAACGGTCGCTGCATTATCGATGTACACTGTCATCATAGAAACATCCCAGATGGACATAACAAACCATGCAGTAAACATATATTCGCTGCATGTTGATATTAACGTACTTGGCCATTTAAAATGGATGTAGCATAATATGGATGTTAAACTTTGAACGGAGCGTTTGGCTGCTGTCATCTCAGCTTTTTGAAAACAGATGTATGGACTCTGCATACTCAATCGTGCACTGGCAAAAAGTTTGCTCCAGACTTAAGTGAATCCTTTTTTTTAATTATCCTTTCAACACTAATAGGACTAGCATTTCTAAAATGCATATCATCTTGTATTTAGTAAGACTAGAAACCATTGATTTAGGACAGCAAACTCATCAGGATAGTGCTGATTTAGAGAATGGATCAAGAAAGCCAAGCGGCCTTTTACTCTCTATGGATCCAGAGGAGCTGGCCCCTGTTGACCATTAGAGAAAACACAGGTTCCATTTTCTTTTATCTTTTATACATTATCTATGGATCTAAGTGGTTTTTAATTGATCAGATGTGCTCCCTATAATCCACCACACAGAACACCCTAAACATGTATACGGGGCAGAAGGTAGTGAAATGAATGATTTTGGACACTTAGTCTAACTTTTAACTTTAGCCAATTCGTTCTCATCCCAGGTCGTCACATACCGTCGTTATGTTGCACATTTGGAGGCATGAGAGCCATTTGGACTGAATCTATACATGTTAATGTGTTTTATGCGCTGATCATAAATCACTTTGGAAAACACTATCTGACAGGGTCATGGTTAGGGTTAGGGCTGGAATAGATGGCTGTAGCATGTGTTACCGCCGCGAGCGTTACTGTGAGACGCGTCGGGACGTGATAAATCATCGGTATGTTATGGGTTGGGATGAGAATGCTCTGGCTTTAGCACATTGATCCAGTAGTTTGCAATTCTAGTTTAATAAAACAGGACATCCAACATCCCCAATAGGTTGAGGTATCACAGCTCAAGTTACAGTTACAGCCTTTTATTTTTAATAAAAAAGGCTTTTGTCACACCAGGTGACCTTCAACCCCAAATATTGGATCTGTGCAATCAAAAGTAAAAGAGTCACCTTTCTCTCTGTCCCTCTTCAGAAATAATAACTGAAGAAGACAGAGAACTCTTGAAATGTGAATTGCTCTTTTACCACCAACTGCTCATGAAAATACAATTTACATGAGTCTTTGCATAAATATGCCATCCTCGCATCACTGATGCATTTGCCTTCCCACATCCACTCAGCCTCCGTCTTTGTTAAAGGCCTGAAGCAGACATCTGTTTTGACTGACACCGAACCTTCACCTGACCTGCTGCTAAATCACTGGTGGTTACCGTCTGGATGACTTTTTGGCCGCTGAAAGCCCTGCTCGAAATTATGAGCACCGTTGAGTTTCTTGCCAGCAGTATAGGTGCAGCAATCATTTCTGAGAAAATTATTTCATAATTTAGAATGACGCAAACCGCAATAATCACAGAAAGAGTGCTTCTCACGGCATAATCACATATGTAGCACTCAGGGGAAGAAGCACAGAGTACCTATTAGATTATGACTCATGGAAGCTGATGGTTTTGTCCAGCCAGGTTTTGTGTCACTTAACAGATCCTTTGTTATGGATTCAATACCTAATGTTCATAATTGAAACTGGCAAACCAGTATGGGATGCTTTCCACACTGTGAATTATAAATGGGCTAAATGGGTTGGCTTTCCGCAACCCAAAGCCTATTATTTATGTACACTGCTTTGAAAGCTTAAAAAATGCACTTGCACGACTGTTCATTTTGAGCCGGAATATTTTGGAGATCCGGCTTTGCAGATCAGACCGGGAAAGAGATGCAAAGGCAGAAATGAGCCTTGCAGCACTGACCCACCTACACTGCACTCAGTGTAAGTTTGATCAAAGTACATTTTGTAGCTAAAAGAAAAACACTAAGGCTGCAGCAACTGATTATTGTGATTCAACTGAATCTATAATACTCTTCTTTATACTGTTACAGTGGCACAGGATCATATTAAACATGGGAAAAGCTTCAAATAATGAGGTATATGTATGCAACAGAAACCCCTGTGAGCCAGAAGCTCAGGCTGCTGACAATTCTAGACACTCGGTTTCAGCTCCTTGGATTTATGTAGAACTCTTTGTTGCCAGATCCAGCCAATCAGAAGAAAGCTGGTTTAAAGTTAGAGGGAAGGAAACTAAAATGATTTTTTCTGGTAATGGAAGAACCCAAAGGGTAGCATCAAAGCCCAGTATGGCTTAAAAAGGGTTACATTTAAACTGAGAATAGTGCAAAGCTACTCTTTGGGCTCTACTACTAGAGCTCAAAGATGAATGTACGGAGCTGTCCAACTTCAACAACAACAATTAATCAGTTATTTGGTAGTGTTTGTGTGCCTGTTGTTCTACCTGTAAACATGATAGGTTAAAAGGTTTTGAATGTATACCAACAAAACTTTGTGGGGTCATGTTCGCAGTCCATAAAAAGTTGCCTTACATCAAGGTCTTCAAGGTCAACATGATTCATGATTTATTTGTTGAAAACTGACAAAAAGTTTTATATTATTAGCCTTACAAGTGTGGTGCGATCATACAGTAAACATGTCATGTCAACTTTGACCTCAGGTCAGAGGTCAAGTTTTCTGAAAATTTCGTGAATGTGATCACTTGAGAATTTTGAAATTCATATTATAGGTGGAGACTGGGAGACTGGAGCTCATAGCATCATCATTCCTGTGATGTTCCTGAGGGGGCTTCTAAAAGTGTCCTTGAGGTGCTTAGTGGCAGTACTACAGGGTGCATTCTTTCATTTAGAGATGCTTTCATGCACATTAAATCATTACCTTGTAATTATTTTGGATCTTTTGATTGCCGTGACTTGGAAAAACAATTTTCAGAAACCAGAAATTGCGTATGTGCAGGCACAGAGTTTAGATTAGGGACACTTACACCTCAGCAGCTTAAGAGGGAAAAAAAACCACAGTTGTGTCCATTGACTGCACTCAATTCTTTTGACTCACAAGCACACAATGTGGTCGGCCTAGCTGCTTGCTACAGCCCGCAGCCTTCCATTCTTCTGCTCAAATTATGAGTAATTGATGAACCACCTGCACAGCCAAATTTTAGGGAGCGCTTTTATTTATTTTTTTAATCTTTTTCATGTAAAAAATGACAAATGCTCACACACAGGGGCAACTGAACACCAAACAAGTGGTGGTCAAGATTTCAGGCTGCAGGGCCAGCAGCTGAAACAAACTGTGATGCAGTGAATTCTCCTTTTCATGCAACATTTTGATTGTGTTGTCTTTTGTGCATCTGTAGAGTGTTAGCCACACTGTATCAGTGCTGAGGTTTTGGATCTAACTTTTAGCTTTATTCTGTGTATTCTCTGTCAGGAGGCATCTAATAGCAACACAGCAGACACTAAAGTGTCTTTTTTGAGCAGCGTGCTTTTGCTCTGGGCTTTTTACTTATGCGTTATTTATAATGGAATCAATCATGGGTCTGATTTTCTCTTTTAAAAAAAAGTTGCTCCAGTTGCTTTCATACAAGTCCGTCCAAATCCTCTCAAATTTTACATCATTACTACTTTTTATAGAAGTTTGATAAGTACGTGACCGTTTCAATTTGAAAATGAAACCTTCCCTTTGAGCCCGACACTCCGTGTCAATCAGCTGATTCAAAGGACTGGATTTCTCGAAGCATGAGATAGGGAGGGGAAGATAATGGGTTGAATAAATTGCTGCAATGGAAAGTATCTATTTGATGGTAGAGCCAGTTAGGATGGAGATGGAGTTTAGGGAACAAACATGGGGGGGGGGAAGCTGCCTAGTTCCACATAATGAATATTCCCATTATGTTCCTTCACAAAGAACACAAACAGAGCAGCAGCTTTCTACCTTCCATCTATTATGTCCCAAGAATCTGCAGGCTTCTCTGCTCCTTCTGTTAGCTCAACCTTCAGCTGGAGGAGGAGGAGGAAGGCTAATGAGGGAAATAAGTTGGTGGAACTGTTTGCTTTCAGGGCGAACTTGATAAACCAACATATTTTTAATAGGCAAGACAATAGCCATGTTCCCCACCGCACAGGAAGGGTGGGGCGTGCTTTAAAACACAGATTTACATTTCAGGGGAAAGAAACATTTGCATCCCTTTATAGATACCAGCGAGTTAATGATCCCAGCAGGAGGAGGTGCTGACATGTTTATACAGGCAATCCATACAGGAAAAATGAGGAAAAAAAGAATGGGGGTGCTTCTTTTTTTTTTAAAGCTTCTCTTCTAGTCACGGTGCAACTCCATTGCTCAAATATTGACAGAAAAATCAAATACTCTTCCTCTTGAGATGACAGGTCAAGGTTTGGCGCTTGTTAACCCTGCTCTAGGGCACATTTAAAGCAGGAGGCTGCTGGGAAGAGTCTCCTTAAAGGCAAGGTGACTATTTAATATGCATGAAAACATATTTAAATTAAAGAAAGCAGGCCGTAGTACTCCCCGTGCTCCCTAAAGGAATTACCTAATAATAGCATAACAGGAAGAGATGCAACTAAGCACCTTAAGGACACTTCTGGAAGTCCCTTCGGGAACATTACAGAAATTATAATCTAATGGAGAAAAAAATTGGAGGATATTATGAATGTATTCGTTGGACCTAGTATCCTCTGTAGCCACTTTACTGCTCCCTATAGAATAATTAATGGGATAGTCCAGTGAAATGGAGGAAGTTTGTCATATTTGTGAGTTTAAAAGAGGAAAAGCCGGCAGTGCCTCTCTTATTCTTCAGTCAATATTTGGGCGTTTGCATGTCTAAGACTGACTATGCTGTCTCTACCGAAGCAACAAATAAAAACAAAACAAAAAAACAACCTGTAATGTGATGTTTTGCAGTTGTCAGACTTACCCGGTGTGTCGCTGGGCTTGCGTCCATCTGTTTCAGCCCGCTCGCACGTACGCGCCCCTCCGCGTGCAGCATGCCTGTAAGTTTCCCACGCAGATGGTCTGGGACATTGTAGTGAGAACGAAGCACCGAGCTTCACACACAGCCCGCACCGGAGTTTCAAGGCTTCTCAAAGTCACCGGTTTGAACGATCGAAAACGATCTGCGTTAAAATTCAATCATGTGGTCCAGCGGAGACGCCAGAGGACGCAGAAATGTTCCACACCCGCGAAGACTCCGTCCGGGCTGTCCCCGTCTCTTCATCATCAGAGGCGACGTGGCAGATGTTGCGGAGAAGCGTGTGCGTGTGTGTGTTTGTGTGCGTGTGGCTCAGAACAGGTGAAGAGCTATGTGCAGCTCTCTGACGGCCACGCCGCTGCGCTCCGTCTGCTCAGGTGCGTCCGGATCTGCGCGCTCCGCGGTGCGCTCTGACTAACTGCGCGTCTGGGAGAGCAGGACCGCTTCTCACAGCGTCAGGGGGAGTGTTTGGTATCTTTTCCCCTTCCCACTCTTATTGTGATAAGATTAAACTCTCATCATTTCTTTTCTTTCCATGGGAATGTTTTAGTTTACATTTGAAATAAAAATTCAATTTTCTTTCGTTTGTTTTTAGGATCCCAGCACATCTAATGCCTTAATTTAGAATCTTTTCTTTAACATTTAGGTATTGATCAAAATGTATTTATTTATTTATGTATTTTAGGACCTCTGATTCTCATCTTTGTTGTCTGATATGAATTAAAAAGCTTCCCAATGCAGAGGAAAACTGAAAGAAGTAGCCAATAAAGTGAATAAAGTGCAACGTCTTTGCGCTTTGGCCCTTCTAGAGGCAGACGCACCCAGCTGATTCAGTGGGTGTGGCTTTGCGGAGCTGAAAGACAGCCTTTAACATCACCAGTCCGTTCTGTCAACAGCTGAGTGCATTGAAAATGAGAGACAGCCGCCAGTAATTGCAGGAGTCTGATTGATGCTAGAGCAAACAATGGTGATGGCGGCGGAAGAATCCATTTGCAGGATATCTGCTAACAGCTCGGGGTTAAAGCTGCTGTTGCTCTGACATTTAAAAAAACGACAGGCCTGAGATTTAAATAGGAGCAATTTTCACCTACTCAAAATGTAATCAAGGGCAGGCATTTGTTTTTAGCAGTGGCATGCTGGCTGCACAAACTACCCTTCAACAGGTGGCATTAAATCAGACTACCATATGGAATGTCTGCTCCGTGGCGGTGATAATGAAGTTAATATATAATTATTCTTTTAATTTGCTTTAAAAACTATTTTAAGATAAACTAGATCATACAGTGTCAGACTGTGTGATCATAGTGCCCTGCATTGTTAATGACCCGTATTGCTCTTTTTTGTAATCTAACTAATGAATTTATTGTTGTTTTTAGGTCGATCAGCCCACAGTTTTTAAACGGAGGGTATGCTACTCCAAAACTGTGCACAAAGTATTTTTTTTTTTCATTTTTGTAACTTCTTTAACAAAAAGATTAAGCACAGGTGTATTTCTATTGTTGGGGTTAAACTATGGAATGATCCTGATATATGTGCAACTGATATTTTTTATTTTAAAAAGATACATATTTGTCTACAAATCTTTCAAGGTGATGTGATATGTGTTGTTGTTAATGGTAAGCACATACAGCAGGCATATATATATGAGTACTGCTTCGGCATCAGCTTGTTCAGTAACTATTTATTATACAGGCAGTGAATTTCTATGAATAGTTTTACACGGTCTGTCTGGCTGAAAGAGCATTTCCATGTATACATGTGGCTGTTCAGGAAAGTCCCTGAACCATCATTGCAGAAGACAATAATAATCTTGTTTTGACTAAAGTGGTGCTGAATTACATGATAATGCATAAAAATAAAACAATAACTGTTTAAAATTTAACTTTGTTATTTGGGATTTCCAACCTACGAAAGCCACTGAACATAATTCAGAACCACTCATAAAATATTTTTTTCTTATTATATTCTTGTATTTCTTATTATTTTTTAATAAAATGATATTTGTGCTGTGGTGATGCCAGCAGGGAAACTTAAAATTATTTCTAAAGTCTAACAAACTGATTAAATAAAACAATAAAACATTATTAAAATTGAAAGCCTTTATTGTCATTATACATGGTATAACAAAATTGGAAACAGCTCTATAAAAGTGCACACGTGCTTATAGCACATTATAAAAACTATACAATAATAATTTAACTATACACTTACTATAAATATAAATACACAGTACAGTGCTGACACAGAGACAGACAGGCAGATAATATTTCAGTGCAGAAAACATTTGTGAAAGTTTGAGTTGAGTATGGTGATGGCTTTGGGGAAGAAGCTATCCCTGAGTCTGTTTGTTCTGGCCCTTACGGATCTATAGCGCCTACCAGAGGGCAGTAGGTTGAAAAGATGGTAGCCGGGGTGGGCAGTGTCCTTTAAAATGTTTCTGGCCCTACTAAGACAACGGGAGTTGTAGACAGCAGACAAGGAGGGCAGGGGGCAGCTGATGAGTTTTTGTGCTGTGTTTACCACCCTCTGCAGTTTCTTCCTGTCTGCCTCCGTGCCACACTGTCACTGCATAGGTCAGCAGGCTCTCGATGGTGGATCTGTAGAAGGTCACCAGCAGCGGGGTGTTTAGTTGCTCCTTCCTGAGCACCCTTAGGAAGTGTAGCCGCTGCTTTCTTGAGGGCCGTGGTGTTAGCTGCCCAGGAGAAGTCTGCAGAGATATAGACGCCAAGGAATTTGAAGGACTCCACTCGCTCTACACATTCTCCGTTGATGTGCAGGGGCAGTTCTGTTTGATGCACACCATTCCCCCTCAGGACCTCATCTCTGTAAGCCGCCTCGTTTCCTCCTGTGATCAGCCCCATCACTGTTGTGTCATCAGCAAATTTGACAATGATGTTCTCTGGGTGGGCGGGACTGCAGTCATATGTGTAGAGGGAGTAGAGTAGTGGGCTTAGCACACAGCCCTGGGGAGAGCCAGTGCTGAACGTGTGAGGGGAAGAGAGATGAGGACCCATTATTATTACATATGAAGTTTTGCAACTTTGCAGACTTATTGTGGTCTGTTGCAATCCACATGTAATTACAGCAGACTGATCATACTAACTGGAAAATGAGTTTGTCACCTCTGTTTTAAATAAACCTGAATGCCTCTTGTGTCATTAACTGTGCAAAGTTAAGCCAGTGAGACACCTAATGGTAACTGGAAATGACTCCAAGTTGAGTCAGACTAATTGTACAGTAATAATGCTTACAGCAGCAAACAGATGAGAGCAAGCCAGTGAGTTAAACTGGACTTAGACTGGTTCCCTCTCAGTCCTGACAGATTGAGAGATTATCTGAGAAACCACATAATTATTCATGATTCTATGCAAAAAGGAGGTGAACAAGTTGGTGAGTTGGACTCATTTTTCCCATCATTACCGCTAACTTTGCTTTTATTTGACAAAAGCATGCAGTGGATTCTTTAAAAAATGACAAAGACTTGCTTTAAAGATTAGAGTCAAGAAACACCACTCAATTGGCATCGCTAATGAACACACTGAAAAGAAAGTGTGCTGGTCTTTGTAAATAATCCTTGATCTCTGTTTTGCTTCTTTTGTGTTTCTCGTGCGCTTGCATACACGAGTGTCTTCGTCTTGCCTGGAGTGATTGTTCTTGCTTGTCGTGTTAGTCTTTGTTCTTCTGTTTACTTTCAGTTTCCTTTTGTAGTTTTTAGTGTTTTTATTTCATCCCATTATTTTTGTTTCCTCTCTCATTATTTCCTAGATTGAATTCACCTCTGCTTTATCATCCCTCTCCTTCGTGTCTATGTAGTCACCTACTGTCTCCATTAGTCATTGTCAAGCTGTTGTCTGATGTTTCTTCATGTCGTCCATCATCCTCCTGTGCTTCTCTTGTTGGTTGACTTGGTTTATTGGATTTCTTTCCCTCTGCTATAACTGTTCATCTCTGTTTGCTCACTATATAGTTTCATCAGGGATCTTTTTAGATTACTATGTACTTTGTCAGAAGTTGGATCCACATAACTCTTTGTAACCAGTGCAAAAGAAATATTGAAATTGTGGTATCTTCTGCCTCCGCCTTGAGTTGGGATGGGAGAAAAGACAACAGAGAGTTGATTTAAAGAGATCCTTTAAATTTGGGAAAATCTAATTGGGCTTTTTTTAAAATACGTTGTGTTATGCCTGCTTTTCACGGGATGTGAACTCTTCAAGCCCTTTCCCCTCCTTGTGCCTCCAACAAGGATTGTGTTTTTCTGTGTGTGTTTCATGAACTAACTCTACCCACACAGAGGAATCAGATCCTCTTGGGCTCCTTTAGTCTGGTGACAGACATTTTTAATCTGCTTCCCATCCCTTGCATACATCTGTCTCTCTCAGCAGCCTGACTCCAAACTTTTCCTGTGTTTGAACCTGTTATTTAAGGTGCCTTCAGTTCACATCACATTGATGAGATGAAAATGGAAGGTTTCTGGTTGTTGTTGAAAATCATATTTAATTTAACCATTTTGGGTCAGACAGCTATTCTTGGTTTTTATCCATTACATGAAAAGATTATGTAGTCAAGGAGGGTTAAAATAATCAAAACACAGCTAGGAACAAAAAAAACCCCATTGCAGTGGGTTTAGACCCTGAGAGATAACTATGAGCCACACTGATACAGCTATTAGCGGCACTCCACAAGCATCTGACACTGATGAATTACCATGCTCCAAATATGCTGCATCAGCCATGTGGATACATAATAAACTTAGACTTCATCATCTCGACTCCCCTCCGCGGGAGGATGAAGGGGCTTGGCCATGAGTAACGAGCTGCTAAACCTGTGATTATGGTCATGGCATGTTTCCAGCCTCGTGTCCTCTCAGGTCTCCAATGATACGGGAGGAAAACATGAAAGGAGGAAAGGGAGCACAAGGCCTCGTTTTCTCCAGAGCGAGACTAAGAAGTGTTTACTGTTGGTTAATAACACTTGTTCCAGCTAATGCGCGCAAAAGGTCTGTCTTTGGTTGTAAAGCCTCATTAGCCATGTTTTTATTTCAAGGCCACATAGGATTAGTTAGGCTGTAGAAAGCCTGTGTGTCCGTGGTTCCCAATCTTCATATCTTGGACATGTTCCCATTGAAAGATTGAGTTACAAATATTCTTTTTATATCAGCTACATTTCAGTGGATTTTGTTACAATATTATTATAATATTGCAGCACGGTGGCACGGTGGTTAGCACTGTTGCCGCACAGCAAGAAGGTCCTGAGTTCAATTCCACCATCAGGCCGGGGTCTTTCTGCGTGGAGTTTGCATGTTCTCCCCGTGTTTGCGTGGGTTCTCTCCGGGTACTCCGGCTTCCTCCCACCGTCCAAAGACATGCAGCTTGTGGGGATAGGTTAATTGGAAAATCCAAATTGCCATTAGGTGTGAATGTGTGAGTGAATGTGAGTGCGAATGGTTGTCTGTCCCTGTGTGTTGGCCCTGCGACAGACTGGCGACCTGTCCAGGGTGTACCCCGCCTCTCGCCCTATGATAGCTGGGATAGGCTCCAGCGCCCCCCGCGACCCTGAAAAGGATAAGCGGAAGCGAATGGATGGATGGATTATTATAATACTACAAGGTAGGTGGTTAGGGGTTTGACTCTGAAAGGTCCATTCAACATTGTTGTAGCCCGTAGATTCATCACTCAAAGGCAATTAACATTTATAAGATGCCACAACACTCCTGCTGCTGTAGTAAACTCTTAATAGTGGAAATATAGTTGTTTACAATGATCAAACACAAAGAAGAGAGATGGAGACCTCAACAAAAGTAAAGAAAAGAGGAAGAAGACCACCCGCCAACCTCCACGCGCCACCTTTCTATGGCTTAAATGAGTGCAGGTGAGTCAGTCAGCAATAGGAATAAATCAGAGAGGTGAAAGCAGGTTAATAAGGATGACAGAAAGACAGCAGGAGATTGATAGATGTGTTGGCACAGTGGGGTGTGCATAACACTAACTAGTGTGGAATAATGGGGATGCATAAACACGCTCAATCCAACCAAAAGCAATGTGTCAGCCAAAACATAGTCTTTTCTTTGATGTTCTCAACTGACGTGTAAAAATAATGCTCAGCTTATCAGTCCCTGGACTGAGTTGCACATTTGACCAATGAAAACAAGACAAGCATAACAAGCATAACTTTTACTCAGCGCTAAATCTTTGATGCTAAATCTTTGATACTACTCTCCTGCAGAGGATAATAGTCACATGTAGTAGCTTTTCATTAAGGCAAAGGCTCCCTAGTTGCACATTTTTTTCCTATACCAATTTATTCATGCTATAAACATTCTGATTGCCTCCCTGCTTTGTTCTTCATCCACCAGTGCAAGCCATAGAAATGCTCCTTTAGGCTTACCCATTAATGATATTGTTAGCTAAAAGTATGTTTAGCTAACTATTTGCACCATTACGTTTAGCTAACAGTTTATAGCATTCCTTTTGGCTGATTATTGCCATTTTAAGGTTATTATTTTAACTGTTTGTTATTTCACAAACTAATATACATAAGCTAATTGTAAATTAGCTGCTTTTACTTGTATTTAAGCTTTATCACCACTTAGTACCGTTTCAATTCATTCTACAGGTAATTGTATCAGGAGATTTTTAAAAATATTTTTTTAAGCTATACTATACAATTCATGCATATCTCCGGAGCTCTCAATGAATTGCTCTATATACACCTTATACTGAGAATCACTGGCCGAATGAAGCAGTACTAATCAAGCAAATATGTAGTTGTGTGTGTATATGTGTGTGTGTGTTGCATTTTACTTTAATTTTGGAAATTAATGTTATCACAGAATACTGTTTCCTGTTACATTGTCACATTTTGGCCAGTTTAATTCTGCATTATGTATGAGGGGTAGGTGCATATGAGCTGTTGCTGTAGCATTTCTGTCTCAAATATAGTTGGGTTCTTTTTTATTTTTTTCTCTCTTTTTTCTGTTCTTTTGTTTTTTTAAAGTACAGCTTGTTTCAGTATGATCAGAAAGAAATAAAATAAATGTAAATAAAATGAAATAAATTGGCCGAGTGCATGGATCTGAGAGTGTGTGTTCATTTACTTCCCTGTGACCAACTGATGATCTGTCAAGGGTGTATCCTCTCTTTCACACTATGTCCCCTGGGACCTTCTCTAGCTGGATTGGTTAGATGGATGGATGGATAGATGGATTGATTTCCTCACTGGATTGAGTAAATGTGGTATATCTTTATTTTTAAGCTTTTTTTATTGATTGAGATTAATATTTTATTTGTTCAGTAGGTTATTTTTCAAGGGTACAGCAAGCAGCCTTGATTGAACATGTGCAGCCTGCTTCGATTTGGTTTTATGATAATGACCAGCTGTCGTAAAGAGACGCTCACCTTATGCAAGATCTTGTCATGATCTGAAGTGAGCAGCTTCAATATTAATGACCAAGCTGTTGATCTGTATCTTCCCATCGGTCTACTGGGGCTCAGCTGACAGCTTGTTGATATCAGGAGCGGTAATCCTTCTGGTGTAGGAAAAAAAGGAGCTTAAAGTATCAAAAAGAAAATGCCCTTGTCTGTTGTGAGTAAAGTTGCCGATACTATAGATTGAGAAGATAGCACTCGTTGTAGAATTCATATAAAAGATGGGTTTTATGTTTAAGCATTTATACCTACTGTGAACAATGGCAATATACTTTCCACCAAAGCCTTCAAGCCTATTTTTGTATAAATGTTTTCACTTTTATTTAAACAATGACTTTGGCAGCTTCTCTACTTCTTCCCACAGCAATGAGCTAACAATGATGTAATCATGTCATTTTCATCTGTGTTATTCAAAGGCTGATATGTATCATTCCACTGCACAACAGAGCTCGGACTAGACCGTATTTCAGTGTTTGCACTGCCTGTACACTGAGCATAGGCACTATGAAAGGTGAATATGGCTACCGTGGTATTACCCATTGTTTTGCGAAGTCCCGTTCTAAAGCCTCAAGTTGAGCATTTCCACCATCAGTGGTCATGAGAATTTGCATAACTATGATGAAGGAACTGACCTCCCAGCCCATTGTTCCTTCAGTGGGCTGGTTTCAGTCATTATGCAAATGTACTGTTTATAAGTTTTGGGGAAACCTGCAGTCAGCTGAGACTGAAGAAGCCACTTGGATGAGTGACGAAACGTTTCTCCCACAAAACGCTACGTCCAGATGAATAGAATCAACTTTTGGAGAACTAGTAGACATCTTTTTTTCTTTTTTTGCCCTTTCACCTTTGGTTTGTTTCATTGTTAGGTTCTAGTTAAACTGGGCACACACTGTGCGATTTTTTTCAGTCGCGTTATTCAGCTTCTGCTCAAACTGCACGATTGACTCACAGGAGTTAGAAGTTCGTAGGTCACGATGCAGGGTCTCACACTATATGGCCCGATGCTCTGATGTGACCTGAGTGCTCACACTGTGCGTCCATAACATGAAGCTTATAACACAAAAATCTGTGTGAGAGGCTGCGGTGACACCCTCACAACATCCGACAGGATTTCAAACAGGTTTGATTTTCTTACGACCAAATGACTGATGATCGGGAGCTGGTCGTGAGGTGTTAATCGCTTCTCGTTACCCCACGTATACTGCACGATGTACGAGACACACGATTAAGGCGAAACGCGGGCCAACCCCGAAAACGGTCGCACGACTGAAAAATCGGTTCAAAAAGGGCCAAAAATCGCACAGTGTAAGGCCAGCTTTAGGCTGGGTTCAAGTTAGGCATTAAAAAGTATTTGCAGGTTTGAGTACAGCACGGTCACATGGAAAAAAGAGCCAATTCATTGTACTTACTTGAACAGAAACACAACAATGAACTCATTTATATGGTACAACACAGCACAGCAAGAGACACAAAGATCTCAACACCAATAATAATAATTTGTCAAACATAATGGAACGGTTTTGTTCCATTATGTTTTCTGTTTTAAGAGCATTACAACACAAGCAGTCTCTGGGGAGACAGCTGATGGCGATCTTAGCAGAAATAAAGATATAACATAAAAGCTTTATACAGAGGAGGAAAAAGTTAAATGTCACTCTAAATGGAATCTACTTTCGATGCAGTTTTAAGACTGCATTAAAGAAATATGTACTCCTCACTCCGCAGAAGCTTAAAGGTCTAGCTCCTCAACATCCAGTAATCATTGTGAGATAATGAGCCCTAATGACTAAATTACTTCAGGAAAAAGCACTTTAGAGTTGAACAAATTACATAAATGCATTTCATGGGGAGCAACTTCCACCTTTTATAGACTTTTTCTTTCTGGGTCTGTACAGTAGTTGGATTCAGGAAATGTCAATCAAGGCCAGACCTTGTGGGTAAAACGTGGGCACAGAGAGAAGTGTTATATTCTCCTCTGTAGCTGCTGTTATTCATTCACATCATTTAAAGCCACGGGAATCGATATTTGTATTTCACCAATGGATCAAATGATGATGACTTAGCGATATTCATTCAGTAGTTAAAATGAAAATAATTCTATCGAGAGGTGAAATCTGCTAAAATCAGAGTGTTTCACTAAAGAGACATCAGATGGACAGAAATGCTTCTTAAAATGAGTGATCAATGTTTCTATGTGTAAATGTGAAATTCCCTTGCAGCACATTTGTCATTTAACTCTACAGATGAGGCCTAAAATAATATCATAATATATTAATCACGATTCCACTGACCAACATTTATAGTAGGATGTATAATTTTTCCTTCAAATTAGAGGTGTAGCCACTTTTACAGGATTGTTGATCAGAGCCAACATAAAGCTGATTAAGATAAGATATTGATCCTGGTCAATATTTGTAACTGTAATTATTTACTAGGTTTTCCTATTTACATTTCTATTAATTTAATACAGTTTAGTTTTTATATATAAATCTGATATTTATTGATTCATTGAGTCATAACATATTACACACATGCAAAAACAATTTATATAAGCTCAATACCTACAAATAATGACTGAAAAGGCTCCAGCTGAACGAATGCTTATAATTATACCTGGCCTATATTCTTATCATTAAAGATTCCAAGCAGAAAAAGAAATAACATCAAAAATCATATAAGCCTCAAAAATATATTTGTAGAGCATTATTTTGAAGACCACACAGGAATTTAACATTTTTGTTTATATCAACATTATTCCACAGTTTAACCCCAACAACAGAAAAGCATCTTCGTTTAGTCTCTTTCTTTGTTTTTGTTTTTTTACAGTAAAACAACAAAAGTCTCTCAGATCACACTTCTTGTCTTTTACTGAGAAAAACCTTTGTACACAGTTTGAGAGTAAATTAGATTGAGCTTTAAATATTAAAAGAAACCAAACTGAATTTTTATTGTTTTAAAAGTCGACAATTCCACCAGACAAAAGGGAAGTATAAGTATAAGTATAAGTGAACAATAAATGATGCCTGTTGCACATGTAGAAAGCAATTAAAGCGCATTTTCTGATTTACGGTGAACACCAGTCATTAGGGAAAAGAGTGTATTATGTGACCTATCGTGAGTAGTTTCTGGAGGCTGGTGGTAGTTGCTAGATGATCAGAGACGTGGACAGTTCTGCACGGAAAACCTTCTTGCGATTGCTTGGGTCGCTCGCAGGCTGCAGTGAACGGCAGTAGTTTGCATGGAAGACTCTGTCAGACACCCAACCAAAAAAATCACAAGGAGGGTTTTGGTGCAGAATCCGCTTTGTAACTGATTTCACCAACTTGTCAACCAGTTGGTGAACATGCATTTTACCACAGTGACTGGAGGTACAGTGAGTCAGGGCTGCCAGGAAGTGGCTGACTGGTATTTAGTCTGTGGATTGGCCAGTTACTCCTGTAGAGAAAGTCTGAACTGGCTCTTTGTTCAAAGGGTCCAGGTTTTGATTCCATGGATGTTCCCCCAACAGACAATGCAGAAACCTGATGGATCCAGGGACGAGGAGATTCACCTGGCTCTAACTACCTACCTGTGGTTGTCTATCTTGCTTCCTCTGACAAAATACTTTTCCTGCGTAGCCTTACAAGTCCAGTGCTATTTGTCAGCCACATCCATTAGCTCTCCTTTATGATCACTTTGTAAAAAGCAAAAGAACCGGCGCCATGGGTCCGTTACATTTAAGGCTAAGACCAACATATGAGAACCTTGTAAGCAATGAAATGTTCATACACACGTTTTGTGCCTCTTGGTGTTTTACTAAGAATTAAAAAGGGAATGCACACAATTTAGAAAGGCCAAAGCAAAAGATCAATCAAATAGGAATTACCACTTGATCAATTCACGTAAACTTTGTCCTAATTTATGTAATCTACTCTATGATAATACTGATTTCTGATATGGGTCTTGAGATGAATGAGAGAAAGGAGAAGCAGTACATCCTGGCGAGCGGTGGACTTCTCTCCATCCTGTGCCCAATAAAGTCCAAATGGTGAAGCAACGACTCAGTACAAAGTATTTCAATTGCTTTGAGACTTTGATCCAACATGGCAAAAAAGAACAGATCAGTCACATCCTGGTTTCCACTGCTGTTGGTATATTGAGTAATTTCCTATATCTCACAACCTGTATGAGCAGTACTGTAGTTCTGCTAGTTAAGACACATTTCACTGCGTGTTGGACTCGTATAACTTTGCATCTGACAAAGACTCTTGAATCTTGAATCTTTAACCATAAAAAGAGGATTCGACGGAGAGGTTAGTGACAGAAGTGACGGACAAGATAAGCGACTCATGTTGTAACTGACGTCAGACGCCGGAGATTTTGGCGGAAAATTAAAGCGAATGGTAGTTTAGAACTGAACAAATTCCTTTAAGCTTCAGTATTACCAAATACACTTATCAATTGTCTTATAACTAACAACATTTGTCTAAATCATCTCCAACATCCTGGAGAACAACGGGGAGAGTTTAGAGGCTCTCCAAGATTACATTGATCAGTGCTTCCAGGATCTCGTGATGAAGAAGGCTCAGAGTGCAGCTTCTGAGACGCCGTCGTCGAAAAGATGTCGTTCCTCATCTGGGGCTCTCCTCAGCTCTTTCCGGGATAGTGGCGCGGCTGCCCCTCTGTTGGTCTTCCTTGGTCTCTTGTGTTCTGGGGGCCTCTGGATGTCTGGAGTTTTGATCTCCTCCATACCTGCTTCATGCCCTGGAGGACGGGGCTGTGGCTCCCCACACCCTCTAGCAGATCATTACATGAAGGAACCTTTTAATACAAGCGCACTCATGCTCACAGGTGTACACACGGGTGCTCACACACACAAACTACACCCTTTTTGGCTGCTACCTCAAAGCACACTGTGCTGTCGATCTTACGTGCTGCACAATAATGTTTAATATTTAGTATTTACTGTTATATTCACATAGATCATCGTGATGTTGTTTATTATGTTGCTCTTTTTTTTCTCTTCTGCTTGTTTTCTCTTTTTTCTTTCTCAACAGGTGATCCAGGTGATTGATATTTGTATTTTTTGTCTGCTTATTTTGTTGGTTTTTGTTTTTTGCCCTTTATCCCCGTCCCTCTTCCCCGCTGTTTTTCTTTCTTTCTCCTCTTTCTTTTCCCCAGTGAAGTCTGTCCCATATTTAGCAAGTGAAAATAAAATAAAATAAACAATAAAAGGTGAATCGAATAGACCATTACGGCAAGGCTGGGATGGTCCATTTGGTAAAGTAAATCCGTTGGGCATCTTTCTTCACCTTTAGACAATAATTCTGATGGCAAAAGAGCCAAACGGGACAGGCACAAAAAAACATAAAAAGGTTGGATGTAAAGTCCTTTATTCCAAGCAGCGGGATCTCAATCTCAAACATGGACATTATACAGTTCATATTTGTGGTGCTGAAGTGGACGGTGGGTGATGTGTTTAGCTGGGGTGGAGCCCCTCAGAATCATATTCTGCTGAAGGCCCCATAGAACCCTGGGCCAGTCACTTTCACTGGTAACCAGTGTTGTTTCTTAGGCCTCACCTCGACTTATAGTACTCACTGAACTCAAACGCTCTCTCTCCTGTTTATACTGTGGGTGCATTTTGGAGAACGTTTAATGGGATTATCTGGAATTATCTTAGATCCATGATAATCTGGTAGCCAGAAATATTTCCAAACAAAGTTTGCCTTACCAACTTTATTAGTTGAACACAGTTGCTTTAAAGAGCTTACTGTCCCTAAGTGGCCTAAAGCAGGTATTAACACCGCTTTAATCCCTCACCTTGAAATAATAAAAAGATTAAAGCTTTATCTTTTTGTAATGCCATGAAATCCTTTTGGGTAGGAGAAGCTTTTATCTGCTGTAGATCAAAGGGATTTTTTTCTTTGTTGTTTTTATTCAGAATAGGACTAATCTTAAATTTTAGGACTATTTGCTAAAAGAAATACTTGTCATATTGTGTTGGGGCTTATTCAGAACTATCCCATTGTCTTGTTTTTCTTTTGTTTTTTTGTTTTTCAATTTTGGAACTAATGAAGTAAATTAATATTATCTGAGACACTGTAGAATGAGACATTAAGTGTGCAAAAATGTCGACTCATGTTCTGATTATTTGTTGTAAAAGATTTGAAGTTAGTTCGGTTTGCACTACCTTCAGTCAAGTACTTTTCATGTGAAGCTGCAGTTGAGATAAGGATGCTGGAGGCAGTAAATAATGTACAACCTCCTGGAGAGCTTTCTTCACGGTATCACATCCCATCAGAGAAGAGGTCTTTCTCTTTTTATTGGGTGAGTCGACAAATGCTCTGCTGCTGTTGTGCAATATTGAATAGATGGAGGGGAGCAGAAGGACCAACCGCATGCGATAACACTGTGAGATTTTTATTTCCTTTAACCCTTTAAGACCTACCATAGAACCAAGTCCGCCAGAGCTTATATTATATTTTTACATGCTGTAGTGCCATTTTTGGGAGCATTTCAAGTTGATATACATCAATACAACCATTATAGCCCACATTTTAATAATATGTATGCATTAAGTGCATAGTAACTACATAAATTGCAAAAAAGTGCAATAAACTACAAAAAATTTTTAAATCGTTTTTGTTTTTTTTAACATATATTTCTAGTTAGAGAAATTTAAGAGGCTTATCCCTCAAAACTGTAAATACAAAAAAGTTGCACAAAATAGTTTCCCACCACAGGAAATTTATTTTAAGTGTCTTCATAGTTTTATTTTTGAAATACACCAATGTTTATATACTGCAGGAAAAATGAAAATAAATATTATAATGCAAATTTGCAAAAAAAAAAAACAGCATATGCATCAAAATAAACTATTTCCAGCAGTTCAATATGAGTCCTAAGCATCCCAGAAACGACACAGAAAGTCATAAAGTCAAACATAACTTTTAAAAACACCAGTATAGGCTCATAAGGTCCTGATGGTAAAAAACTACATTTCCGCAAAATGATGTCACTTCCGGTTTCGGGCAGGTCCTGGCGGACATGCGATAGTTCGCTGATAGACGTAGGAAGTGTTATGAACAGCTGATCGGATCGGCAAAGCGTGTTTCTGGAATATTATGTTTTTGTTGCTGCAAGCGCTTTTTATGCAGTTTTTGCAAAGCTATATGTGGAAGGAAACTGTGACCTAGGACAAGCTGATGGCAAGTACAACTCCTCATATGCAAAAAAATTTATTGCTAGCTTATGTGGTTGCAGTGCTACCGGGATTTAAAAATAGTTATGCAAAATGGACCAGCTTTAAAGGGTTAAGTCACAGACGCAAACAATCTAACAAACAGAATCCCAGCTGTGGAACGTCTTTCTGCATATACATGGATCTCCATATTCTAGATCATCACGCAAAGGGATTTGATTTGCAGAGTTCACATTAGATGCTGTACCAGCGAGTCTCCGGCTTTAAAATAGTACCTCGAGTCAGAGATGAAAAAGGAAGCGCGAGCAGAACCTGACATCCTGTGTGAAACAGGACACGCAAAGAAGAGCCCTGCCAGCATCAGAGAGCAGCCTCAGCAGCAGCAGGAGCAGCTGGATCTCCGGATGAACATTTGACTGCTGCCTTTGTTTTACACTCATGCTGGCCCACTTCAAAAGGGGACATAAACACTTCGCCTCTGTCAGTGCGCCCCAGGGTGCCTGTGGCTACAATGTAGCTTGCCATCACCAGTGTGTGAATGTGTGTGTGAATGGGTGGATGACTGAATGTGTAAAGCACTTTGGGGTCCTTAGGGACTAGTAAAAATGCTATACAAATACAGGCCATTTACTTCATGGACTGCCAACGTGATTTTCCTTGTTCAAACACTAAGAATGAGCGCTAACATCTTGAGATAAAATGATCAAGATTGCTGCCACTGCAGCAGCAAAATCAGACTTCAAACACACTCATTTTCTTGGAAAACAGGTGAAATGATTTCAGATTATCTGGTCTTTGATAAAACCAGCATTTTCCAGCTGAATGACTGCCACTGATATTTCATTGATAATTAGCATCTGCTGCTTCAGTCATGTTTCACCATCACAGGCTAATACTGCAGCTGCTGCCTGGTACCAGGTACTAGCTAGTGACCATTTATTTAGACTCACATAACACCTGACACATCTCTGTCGACTTATTGGTTTTATCTTCAAGCCACCATCATTTGCACTTCATCACTGACTGAACTGTACCAGAATGGTCATGTAAACCTGTTTATAAATGGGACCTAATCCTCCCTCTACTGATATGCTTCTTTTGTTTGATCCAATATATTCAGTACATATTTTGTATATATTCAAATACCGGCTTTTACAATACTGATCAAAAGTATTGAGCCATGTTCAGTGATTTATTGAAATGTACATGTAGCCTCTTTGTCATTTCAATTCTGATAGGTTACATGAAAAATGCATGTTGACCATACCTAGCCTGTCACCTAATGAGATGGTAAATGAGATGGTTCTTCTACAGCACTTTCCTTTCTTCATACAACATGCCTCATTCATCCAGTCGTACAAGCACCTTTTTCTACGCCTAAGTGCTTTCTATCTAACATTCACACACATTCATACTCTGCTGAACGCATCATTTAATCTTCCTGCCCATAATGAGGAAAGTAGCTTTTATCTACTGTGATGAGACAAGTGGAAAACTGCTTCTGTCAGTCTATAGTTCCTACAAGGAGCTGTTCCCTGCAATCATTGGTCAACCTCACAGCACTAGTTCCTAAATTCAATCTTAAAACTATGTGATATCATCTGATGATAATTTAGTGTTCAATTAGCTTTCTAAAGTGTAGATTCGCTAACAATAGCTGACACAGTTATTGTTTGGCGACACTGGAAGCCTAAAAGAAATTCAATGAAGAATTCTGGAAAAGGACACGCGGCGGCGGTCCTGCATCTGCCCACAAAGACAAACAAATAATGTTGTGGCCAGTAATATTATACTTTAACCAAAGCTTTATAATGATTTTCAGGTGCACTGTAATTCCTGCAAATCCATGACAATGCTAGCCTATTTGAACCTCCCTTATATGGACTTCAGTGTTTAGTGTCTGTTAAGCAATGCTAGATGTAAGAAAACTATGATGCCAAATATAATAGGACAAAGAATGCTGTCGTTAGCATTTGGCTTCATGCATCGCTTTGTAAACAGTGAGTTCATGTAAAATTAACTGAAAATCTAACAGAAAGTGACCAGAATGTACAAACTTATGCTCTACCGGGTGCATCAGGCTTGTTCTTGTGTATATTGACTCTGTGTGCTCTTTAGTATTTCAAAGATTTAGGATCAGACTATTCAAGAGTTTGCATGGATTTAATGATTTCCAGTCAAAGTTCTGGAAATCCGAGAGTCACATGTTTTTTCTGCTCCGAGGCTGTCAGAGCGCCTCTCTTTGATGCCTCTCATCACAGCCACGGCTGCGCTGTCGCACACAATCAGCACCCAGCCAGTGAGAGGCATGTGGGGCGGATTCATGGGATGGCACTGCCTGGCACATTCGTTACTGCTGCCACCAGCAGCAGGAGACATCTCATAAATGGAGTGGGCTGTGGGTGTCAGAGGACGTCCGTCTTGTCAAACAGCAATATTTGGGTTTGCCTATACCGAAAACCACCTACACCTACCTCCCCTCTCCATCCGTCTCCACACTGTCTGCTTTGCTGCTCATTGCTACAGTGTGACACTGAAGGACAGTCATAGCTACAGAGGATACAGTGTGAGGTTTTACAAACTATGAGAGTGTTAAAGTAAACCTGTTAAACCCCCTAACATCCACCAGATTATCTCTTTAGGATTGGGGTTAGGTTAACATCCGCCTCTTTCTATGGCATGCCCAACTGTAAGGCTGGAAAATAGCACTGTGGACAAATCTCGAGCCACCCTTTATTTCTTTATATTTTGCTAAGAAAATGGAAAACATGTAAATAATATGTGTTATGATCAACTTTTTATTCTTTTTATTCTTCAACATAGGCTGAAATCTCTGAAGCGAGCTCTTTAACTAGTCTCCATGAATTGTTTTCCAGGTTTCTTGATGGACAAAGCTCTCCTTTGGATGTTGCTGCCATTTTTTATATTGTCTGTCAAGATGATCCCATGCTGCCTTTGTAATGTTAAGGTCCGAGCTCTGAGGAAGCCAATCGATGACGCACAGCGTCCCACTGTGTGGTGTTCTATCCAGGTGTGCTTTTACTGCAGTGTGTTTGGGATCATTGTCATGTTGAACAATGAAGTTGTTCCAAATCAGATGCTTTTCAGATGGTTTTACATGGTGGACCGATGGTACTGTTCTGAAGTGAATTTGTGGAACCAGCAAAGGATGTGTGGACCAAGACTGGACTAAAATTCAGGTGGAGCACCTGAAATGTTATAGCAAGTGGAGTTTGGGCTTTTTTTCTATTTTGAAAGAAATATTTACGTGTTACCATAGCGACCAGAGAGCATTAAGGGCCAGAGAGGAGGATGTTACTCTCAATGTTGTTGGCGCATTTCAGGAGGACGCTGCTAATAAAGTTACACAGTGAATTTGCGTTAATTATTATATTTACAAGATACCACCGTTTTTGTCTTGGTCGTATCTTATTTTGTTGTATTTATCGGCGACACCTTAAAGGTCAGTCTGTGAAATATTGTCTGACATTAAACTGGTCCGGGGCGCAAAAAAGATTGGGCACCGCTGGTCTATGGTGAGTGGCCAATATAATGTGATGTGTGGGTGAGTCAAAGCAGCCAGACTCACCACACGTCAGTAGCATCAATGAAGGCCAAATGTGTTCCCAGAAAACTGGGTCATATTTTACCAAACATATGCTTCTGCTTGGGCATGGTCTTCAGAGGGTGAATCATACTGACTTTACTTAATCCCTGACTTTTTCTCAAACAGCTTCATTTTTGGGTGGCTTGCCATGCAATTTTGTATGCATCTTTATGGTCCCCAGAGGCTAAAGCTTAATCACTCTGGTGAACTCTTGACTTATCATGTAGCAGGATAGGATGAATGATATGATTGCAATGACAAGAATAATCTATGTATCCTCCTCCTTTTTTTTACATTATGACAATAACCTTTAACACTATTTCCAATTAGAGGCACTTTGTGTTTAGTGCTAATTAACAAATGTTAGCAGCCTAAAACTTGTTATCTGTTAAACATCAGCATGTTACTGAAATCACTCAGCTCAAAGCCTCAGTGTGTACTGTACTTCTCCAGAGAGCCACTAGCATGGCTGTACACTTCTGGTCCTGTTATTTAATAACCTCCCCAGAAATGATGCGGTGTAGGCTGACCTTGAGCCTCCAGTGCTTTCAGGAAGATTCTGAGCAGTGACTTAAATAGGTAACTGATTGTGTACACAACAGCAGAAAGTCATTTTCTCAGTGTCCTCTTATTTCCTACTTCAGCTGTGAAAACTGACAAAGATGTAACTCAAATTAGTAATGGAGAAAAAAAAAAGGACACGTGTAAAGCAGCTTTTTCTCATCAGGGTTATTTGATAGTAAACTGTGCAATGAACCTGTGGCCAAATGTTCTTTTACAGCAAACCAATAATCCCTGAAGGCACTGAGGCAATCAGGGTGAGCACTGAGCGTGACTTGAAATTCTGGGGTAATAATGGCATGATGAAGTTCTACTTTTACTGCAGCAAATACCCTTCCTGATTAATTAACCCAGATCTATCTATGCCGAGACATAAGAGGGCCCACTATGGCTCTCTCGGACGCCTGGGGGCCACATGCTTTATGAGGACCGTACATCAAAGTGGCAGAGATCTAGAAGATATATGACGTTTGTAAATCTTGATCTTTATTAATAAGCAGCGAGGATGGATTCTGGTGGTGTACCTGCTGCTGCTCTTGGTGATAACACAACAAATACATGACAAAGTTCTCTTCCTATCATTAGTTGACATGATTTCCCCCTGTTATCAAGGGTGGCATCCCTGCTGCTGTGTAAAAAGATGATCTGTCATATACACGGATACTTGAAATATGAGCCAAATATGAACCCACTGAGCAAATCAGAATGAGGCTTGTATTATAAAAGACAGTGTGGTTAACTCATCAATGCAAAAATGAACTTTTCTGATTCAAATATGAACAAGGAAACATAACCTGATCAGACGTAACATTATGACCACTGACAGGTGAAGTGAATAACAGTGATTATCTCTTCATCATGGCACCTGTTAGTGGGTGGGATACATTAGGGATGGTAAATGGACTGGTTCTTATATAGCACTTTTCTACTCTACCTAAGCGCTCAAAGCACTTTATACAATTTGCCTCACCCATTCATGCAAAGGCTTTCTATCTAACATTCACACATTCATATTCCAGTGGATGCATCCAAGAGCCACTTGGGGTTGGTGTCCTGCCCAAGGACATGCAGACCTTTCCTCAAAGTTGATGTATTAGAAACAGGAAAAGTGGGTAACCGTCTGACTGCGGTATAATATTCTCATCTGTAGTCCTTCCCACATGAGCAAGTTCATCTCTGAGCAGAGTCAGTGACCGCTCATGTTCTGTGATTATTGCAGTTTGCTCTGAAATTAACTGATTTTTCTCCTTCAGCGTTTGTGCAAAAGACCCCTCTGCTGCTCTCAACTCTGTCAGTGACTGCTCCTGACTCAAAATAAGTAAGGATTTGAGCGATAGATATCACCCTGGGTCAACACACCTGAATCAAATGATTAGTTTGTTACCAGTTCTGGAGAATTTCAAGACATGTTAGGGCTGTCCAAATTCATAGGCTGCTTCCTCCAGAGAACTCTGCCTTCACGGTCTACGTGGGGCTGTCCTCCGAAGGCCGGGTGGACCGGAATTGAGTGGCTGTGAAATTGGACGGTCTAGCCTTCATTTTTGTGTTTTGTGCTCCTTGCTATCTAAAATATAACAGGACACTGGCTTAAACTCTTGATCATCTCACACTTCTGTTTAATCACTTATAAGAGTGATATTAAGTGATATTAAAACTTAGTAGCGGCTGCCATTGTTGGAAACTGGAATTGGCTGGACCGCGCTATGAATTCTGGGATATGGTGGGCCACGAAGGACACACCCGACCTATCATTCAAATTCGGGGAAAAGGAGGACGCATTTCTCGGCTGCATTCAGAGGAGTCTACAAATTTGGACAGCCTTTCGTTGCGTCGCTGTGACGTAATCGGTCTACAAATGCGGCCTCAGGAAGATGCAGCCTATGAATCAGCCGTGTTGGATCAAGAACACATCTAAAACCTGCAGGACACCGGCCCTCGACGCCTGGAGTTGGACACCCTGACTTAAAGGGTCTGTTACTAACATCATTGTGCCAGATACCACAGTACACCTTCAGGGCTGTAGTGGAGTCAATGCCGCAACAGGTCAGGGGTGTCTTGGCAGTAAAAGTGTGGCCAACACAATATGGTCATACTGTTATGACTGATGTACAAGATGACATTAGCATTAATGAATAAATGCTTTCTGCCCCCCTTTAATGTCAAACAGATGGTTAGCAGGATTCTAAAATTTTGTTTATTTTTTTAGCTTTGGTGATGGGATTTGTAAAACGATACCACAGAGAGAGACTGATGATATTGCTGATCTTCCTGATACAGATCCAGAATCCAACGGTTGTCTGGGAGAGGCTCATGGTTGGCCTTATATCCTACAGAGAGGTGACAGAAGATACTGGCACATCAAAAAGAAAAGTAACCCAGCCATCTGTACTGCTGAATATTTGACTGCTACAGATAACATGGTTGACATCAATAAATCCATTGCTTTATGAAGGCAACACTGTAACCAAGGACTAGCTTCTCTTTGCGCTTTGAGGTACTAATATTAATAATTTAATCATCCTTTTCAACAGAAGGCTTCCTTTGAATAGCTGATAAGAAACATTGCCACTTCCCGGTGGCATTAGTGTTATTGTCTTAGCCTCATAGTGCCTGCACCTTCAAATCTGTTTATGTGGTTATTAAACATTGTGTTCAGCTCCATCTGTAGCAGAAGACTTTAGAATTTAGCCACCAAATTCCAAATAAATGAAAAAATAGCTTTGACTCAGCATTTCTCAGTGCAGTTTTACCTGCCAACTTAAATGCAACTCCTGTGCTGCATCGTGATAAGGACAGAAATCCTTTGAAAGGAAAGACAAAAATAATTTGCATTGTACACAGCTGGAAAAATCCCCCAATTATGAGCACCATTTCAAGGCTCATTACTGGACAAATTGACGTAGTAAGAAGGATATATTTTTCTGTAAGAAGCTCAGCAGGGCTGCCTTTGCAAACTTCTGTTCGTGCTACAGAGACAATGCCGAAAACGGCCCCTGATGTTTTCAGAAAAGGAGCTGAAGATAAACTACAGTGCACGACAATGGACAAAAATATCCTGGGTATTAGTGAGTGCTGTATTTCTGGATCAACGGAAATTAGCAGAGGTGTGGGGATTTTGATTAATATTCTTAGCCCTTAATGACTCGGGACCAGAAAGCTATTGGCTGATAAAAGCTAGATAAGTCTTTGAGAGACATGTCAACTGGATTTATAAAGATATCAGTCATTTGAGTTTAAGATGAAAGACCTCTTTGCATAAAAATGTTAAAGTGAGTCTTTCATTTATGACTAATTTATCTAAAAAGTCCAACAGATAAGTGTCATTTATGCTTCTTTCAGTGTGGATCTTATTTTTTACAGTAAGTTACAATAATTCTTGGCACTAAGTCAAATCATATCTCGACTTATTGATCTTAAAAAACACACACACACACACACATACATATATATATATATATATATATATATATATATATATATATATAGTGAAAGTGTTGTTTTTTAAAGTTTTGAAGCTTTAAATTGGTGTCAGAAAAATGTTCAAGATCAAAACAGAAGAACAGTAGGACAGTATCTATCGTGGGCCTTTGATTAGCATCGCGCAATGGAAGTTGGCACATGATGTTGACCCAGTTACAAGCAGCACATTTACACTAAAATAGTGTCCTTCATTATTTCTGGAACCCATTAAAAACTTTTCTGACCTGTTTTAAAAGTTGGTTTCAGTCTGCAACTGATATATGACTTAAAGGTAATTTGAAGAGGACTCAAGGGCCAAATTCAATTTGATTGATCTAATTTCATTATGCAGCTCTTGCTATCATGTATCTATCTTATCAACTTAAACCAGGGATTACTGATTCTCGTGTTCATGCATCTTTTTTTCCTGGAAAACCATAAAAAAATGCTGAAAGGATTACATGAATGGAAACACATATGTCATGCAGTGCTTGTAAGGTAATGTTAATAATGGAGTTAGTCAAGCTGGCACTGCTGCATAAACTCAGAGACACCAGTGGGTTTCCAACAAAAGCAAAGAAAAGAGTCGCTGTAATTTTAACTAATCTAATGATGCTCTAAAATGAACTGTATGGAGTGGTGTATGTCATTTCTAAAATGATCATTCACCGTTTTCCAACAGATTGGGGCATTATCTGTGGTTGCTGTAATGGCTTACTAAAATCAGATTCATCGTTCCTTTTCATTCATTCATTGACTTTCATCGTTTTACAGCCAGTTACACCTCCTTCTAGTTCCCCACACGCTAACAGCTGCAGCCTGTCTGCGCTCTGCTAATCAAAGGTGTGAAAGGTTTGGACAACCTTTGATGTGAGTCTTGCTATTATGCTTTGCCCTGTATCATATTTGGAAATGCACTTGCATGACTCAAGATGGGAAAATCTACAATAATCCACATGAATGCCCCGAAGTCTGATGATAGGAAAGCTGAACCTTGGTCTGATCTTCTAGGAGACTTCCAGCTCGATGTGTGGGGGTATGTTCATCCATCACTCTTTTCTCACCTTTATTATGAACTTGATTTCCAAGTCAGTGGGTTTACATAAAGCAAACAAATGTAATTAGCATGTTCTGGCAATTATGTTACAGTTTACACACTCTTTTATTCATGGCATGATTTTTTTTTAACCGTTTCTGCAACAAGGGCTTATTCCTACCTGACTGAAGAATCAGTGCCACCAGTCGTTTGCATCAGTGTGTCCACAGTAGAAGTCTGAAATAATTAAAGGCTAGAACCCAATCTGACTCAAATTCTGTTGTGGAACCTTAAGAACTGTGAATAAAGAAATGATATTTCGTTATTCATAATTGTACTTTAATATTAAACATGCTGAGATGTAGCTCTTCGGTTTTTGGAGTTTCTCTGGGCACTGCAGAGTCTGAGCTTCAGGTGGGTTGCTGGGACGTACTGGGGAGACTGGCAACTGTCTTCAATGTTTTCCACTTGTGAGGAATACTTGTCACTGAAGAAAGATGGACTTGTTTAGAAACATCCGTCCACACTGGAACCAATTCATACCAACATGGCGACCAGAGGCCATAGAAACACAATGAAGCAGCAAACAGACAAAGTGGTCACACTTACTGATGATCATTTGATCAAGTGCACCTAAGAATATACGTTCTCACAGGACTGCTTAGATGCCTGTAAAAATGTTCTTTTTCACATCACTGTGGGGATACAATGGCTGTTGAAAATTAAACTAATAAAGAATAAAATTAATCAAATTCAATTCCAGTACTCCT
Source organism: Neolamprologus brichardi (assembly GCF_056152115.1). Taxonomy (NCBI): domain Eukaryota; kingdom Metazoa; phylum Chordata; class Actinopteri; order Cichliformes; family Cichlidae; genus Neolamprologus; species Neolamprologus brichardi. The sequence continues at coordinate 28,443,405 of NC_142124.1, read as the reverse complement.
GTCTGCTTTTCTACCAACATCTGCTATACAGAGAATGGATAGGCACATAAAGCGGACACTCCCGATTCTGGTAGCCCTCTAATTTATTCATCATGTTGTTATTTGTCAATGTGGGGCAACCTGCACCTTCACTGGTTATCATTTAAACCGCTTGTTTCAAAGATAAGAAAAGTTTAACTTAGATCCCACTTCACTTTGCAAGCCATTCATTCAGTCATTGTCGCTCATAGTCATTGAGTGTAATTGACTTTCTAATTCTCTGATCAACAAATTGCTGCTGGGAAGCAATTGAAAATAATGTAGTGTGTGGCTAACTTTAAATGTATATGGATATTATAATTTTATTCATATATATGTTTTTTTTATTCCAATGTATCTAATTATCAAACTATTTTATAACTTGTTTTATTATGTTCCTTCTAAAGCATTTTGCACCCCAAAATGCAGAGCTGACACCTCTGTTAAGGTGGAATCCAACAGAAGGTCAGGTAAATGACTATCAATCAGACAGATATGATTATACTCAACGTGAGGCACTTTTTAAAGCCATCAGAGCTGCTCTCAGACGCAGTGTAGGCAGATCTGACCTCAGCTGTCAGTCAGACCAAAGTGCGTCACCGGTTTTGTAGTTTGTTAATCGTGTTCAAGACACAGTTAGGACAAAGATACAAGAATAAAATCAGCCTCAGCAGAAGTAAGAGCTGAGATAACTACAAATGGGAGCAGCTGTCATCAGCTGTCTCACGAGCAAAGAAAGCATTTTTCCATTTTGTTCAATCTTTAGGTTACGTCTGGAGGAAAGATCTGAAGTCTCATTTGCATTTCTAGACTGAACAGCAGTTTTGTCTGCTTATATATAATAAGGCAAATAACTGAACGACCTGTTTACTAGATTCCTCCAGGGCTTTAAAATAAACTTCTTACTTTTTTCCTCAGAACTTTAACAACTTTTAAAATGTCAGTTTTGCTGCAGAATTTCAGTGGAATTGCCACAATCAGCAAACTTGCTAACAGGGTGAAGAACATTTGGTACACTTAGTACACTGGTATTTTTGAAAACGGAGATTTTTCGTTTTCGTTTTAAAAAATAATCCCGTCCACACGTAAAGGCAGAAATGAAGGAAAATGCTGCTAGGAACATGCCAAAGCAGCAGGTGGCGCTATATTCCTAACCGTGTAGAAATGTTGGCCAATCAGAAGTCTAGAAGCCTCGGTGGGAAATAGTAAACAAAGTTGGGGCATAGAAGCAGAACCGAGTGGTATGTGTGGAGGGACAGTAACTGTGTGTGTATATGTAAGCATTTAAACACTGCAGAGAGTACAATTAACAGTATTGTAGAAGTTCATTTCACCGAAACAATAACGTGGCGCACACCGTGACATCAAAAAAGGCGCACACCTTTGACACTGCGTTTTCTCCGTTTTTCTCGTTCACACATAAATGCAAAACGAGTTTTAGAAAATATCCACCCTGGCCGGAGTTTTTAGAAATCTCCGTTTTCAGTGACCGAAAACGCCGTTTACGTGTGGACGAAAGGTGCAAACGCATAGAAAAATCTGCGCTTTCAAAAATACCCGGGTACGTGTGGACATAGCCTTAGCCAATGTTAGCTATACTGTTAATGTGCTATATGCATACTGCAAATCAGTGTTTTCCAACCTTTTGGTGCCACGGCACATCACATATTTCACATTAGAAAAATCACACGGCACACCACCAAACAAAAAGCATACTGATAACAAGCGGAATTGGCTCGGTTTGTCCCCAGTATACCTTTTTTGCTTTCTTCTGACCACTACTCATGCTAGGGCCTTCATTCAGGTCGGAATTTTTCTCAGTCAGATTGTCTTTTCAAATATTTCTCTCTCGCTATTAGGCACTGCAGTCTTACTCACAGCATGACTATTATGCAAATTCTCTTTAGTCTTCTTCTGTTTTACTGGCAGTTGGCAACCCATTTAATTAGTGCAGTTAGTTGTACTGCCCTCTAGTGGAAGAGAATGTAATTGTTCTGCCAGTTTCTTAGGTGTGCCATGGTAGATTATCTGTTTCCACCTGATTAGTACTCTATGTACCACAGCACAGTGGTTGTGAAACACTGCTGTAAATGGTATTTATTAAAGTGAAAGGCAACAATATGACTCAGAGCCAGCTGTTACACCTGAACTGTGCTGAAAGTTTCTTCCTGTGAAAGGGAGCCTTTCCTTCCCACTGTCACCAAGTGCTCATTGTGGAGTTCTTCTCTGTATCATTGTAGGGTCTTTACCTTACAATATAAAGCACCTTAAGGTGACTGTTGTTGTGATTTGATACTTAAGTTCAAAATGTAAAAATAACAACAAAAACCAACACAAAACTATATACACACATTAAAACTGAATTTAACTATTTATACATTTAACTATTTCTCTTTCTTCATTTCTGTTTCTTTCTTTTTTATCACTGATGACAACTGTCCAAATGTTACAGCATTTATTTACAGCACCCTGGAGTTGCCATAAAAATGTTTGCTGGCTTAAAAATGTGTTGATCTGGCCACACACCAGGCAGGAAACATAACATGATTTTGTGTTTGCAGGTTGTCAACAGTTATATTCAAAGAACGATCACACTTCTTGTATCCACAGCCATAAGGCCGGATTCTACAAAAAAGGCTTTTGTGATGCAATTTGGCAGTTAAGGTAAGTTCCTCTCTGCAGGAAGGAGGTTTTAGGACCATGTAGTCTAAATTGAAGCTACAAAATAAGCCTAATTTACATTCAAATGTGGACATCAAAGCACTGCTGAGCACTATAGCTCTGTGAATTCACAGCAGAGGATGATACTGGCCTTGCACACGGGGAGGAAAAGGGACTCCATTTACTGCTGTTTGCTTTGGCTTTTAAAGCAGCCGACGATCAGCCGTTCCAGGAAAGAAACACATCAAGCACCATAACAGATCTGGCAGAGTTGCGCTTTTAATAGACTTTATGACTGTGATTTATCCTGCTGTGTCCTGTGCAATCAACATCACACCTGAACACCCATTACACTGACTGAATGACAAGATGATAGAGTAATATCACAGGTGTGTTTCTTTTTCTGGCCATAAAGCCCCAGGCATCACCGTGCCCTGACAAACACAGCACAGAAGGAAATGTTATGTGTTTGCCATCCATAGATGATTCTTTCGGTCTTTGTTTCCCTCTTGCATCTAGAATTGCAAACTGATGACTTGCACTGTTTGTAGACCCCAGTAATGAGGCTGTTTGCGTCTTTGTAGTAGGAAAGAAAACAGAAGCAGAGGTTCTTTTCAGGTTGCATAAACCCAAGCGGCAAGATGGAATGAAGGCTAATTCTGTTGGTTATTTTTATGACACTGAGACCATTAACCGAGTGGCATCTCCTGGTGGGAGTCTATTGCTGTCATACACAATATGATTCCAATGTTTAAAACCCAACTAGGAACAGACGGCAAAGGGCCAAATGACTTCATCCCGAGTATAATTAAGATGTTAAAGGTGGTTAAGTTCAAAATGTAAAAATATATCATCCCAGAACAAAAACCAACACAAAACTACTGTTCTTTAGAAACAGCTTTATTAAAAGAAAGTATCTTTTCTCTCTAGGTTAAGTTGGAAATAAAGACTTTACATGTCAACTGTTCTTTCTGTTGAAAGTCACCATAAAATCCACACCAACACAAACAAGTATGGCTGTCAATCACTGTCACAGTTTTGGGGCATAAAAGGTGAAACAAAGTAAAATGTAAAACTTTTACTGAACAGAGACTCAAACAGACACCAGCCGTCCTGCCTTAGGACAGTAATTTTTATTGAATTAGCTGAAATGCAAAATATGTCACTGCTGAGTTCTGCAAGTGAGAAGAAAAAGAAAACAGACTCAGTGCTATAGGTTTGACACTAAACAGATGCCAAACACCAGGGGTGAACGTAAGCAACCCTCGTGCAGCACATGCTCCATTAGTCACAGTCTGTTCAAAAAGAAAAAACTGGAATATGTATCGTCACCGATGTGCCTGAACTACAGGCAGATACCACCAAAAAAAAAGAATGAGATGCTGTTTCGTGCTGCTTTCTCTCCACGCTGCCATGAGCGAGTAGGGACAGTTGATCATTTCCTGCGGGAAGATACGAACAAATATCTCTTGAAAAATTAGGCTGAAGCAACAATCATTTTTCTATTACACAAGAATCTTGCCAAAGGCATGGCTTTCTGCAAGGTCTTTATGTCACGCTGCTATTGTTTTTTTGGGGGGTTTTGTCAGAATTGTCCCCCCCAATACCATGTAAGTGATAACACAGCCTCATTAGTTTAAAAAAAATAAATCACAAATGTGACCACAGCACACAGGAATGTCCTGCAAATTCATAAAAGCACAATTTAACACCAGTCAACCAGTGTGGGTGGTATATAACAGCAGAGCAATGTTTAATGGGCAGCAACAAGCTAATGCTGATTCCCATTAGATAGCTAATACCCCCAGTAACGAAAGATTAAAATGTTTGAACAAGTTTTCACTGCTGAGTCGATGTATCCATACATTTTGTGGTAAATTCTTAATTTGCTTGTTTGTCTAAAAGTATGGTATGTATATGTTGTTGTTGTTTATTTAAAGGGCTGTCTCTCAAGCCTGGGCTATTTGACTTTTTTGAATGGGTTCATGAGAATATTGCTACAATAGTGCACTAATTACTCGGATGGCAAATTTAAAAAAAAAAAGTGCGTGAAACTCTTCACACTCTATCATGGGGTGCCATCTAAGGCTACGTCTACACGTACCCGGGTATTTTTGAAAACGCAGATTTTTCTATGCGTTTGCACCTTTCGTCCACATGTAAACGGCGTTTTCGGTCACTGAAAACTGAGATTTTTAAACGCCTGCCAGGGTGGATATTTTTGAAAACTCAGTTTTTGCATTTACGTGTGGATGAGAAAAACGGAGAAAACGCAGCGTCAAAGGTGTGCGCCTTTTTTGACGTCACACTGTGTGCCACCTTATTGTTTCGGTGAAATTAATTTCTACAAAACTGTTACTGTTAATTGTACTCTCTGCAGTGTTTAAATGCTTACATATACACACACAGTTACTGTCCCTCCACACATACGACTCGGTTCTGCTTCTATGCCCCATCCTTGTTTACTTTTTCCCACCGAGGCTTCTAGACTTTTGATTGGCCAACATTTCTGCATGGTTAGGAATATATCGCACAATATATATGTTCCTAGCAGTGTTTTCCTTCATTTCTGCGTTTACATGTGGACGGGATTATTTTTAAAAACGAAAACGGAAACTCTCCATTTTCAAAAATACCCGTGTACGTGTGGACGTAGCCTAAGACAGTAGAAAGCAAGGGACTGTCAAAAAGAGTATGATGCATTGTCAGTGGTGGACAGCTCCAGGCCTCGAGGGCCAGTATCCTGCAGGTTTTAGATATCACCCTGGGTCAACACACCTGAATCACCTCATTACCAGGCCTCCGGAGAACTTGGCTGTGTCCCAATTCAGGTTCTGCACGCTTGAAGTAAGCGCACTATGTGTACTACGCACGGTGCGTACTATAAGTACGAGAAGTGCGGAAGTGATAGGCTTGTGAAATGGGACGGTCTAGCCTTCGTCGCGCTGTTCAGGTTGCCTAGCAACCATGATACTAACCGCGAGAAACACGAGATTATGTGACATAAATGAAGGAGAAAAAAATGTTTTGTTGGTCATTCATTGTTGTCATGACATCACTTTGATTAGTTGAGTATCTGAGGCTGAGACCACGGGACTAAAACATGATTGTTGGGCTTCATTTCTGTACAGTCATTTCAAGAGTAGTTAATAATAAGTAAATAACAATTAGCTCTTGTTGTTCATGAGACTAAAGTCATCTCATTGTGGTAATGTAAATATATTATGGCCAATATTATAGTATTGTCAGATTATTATGATTTATATATAGTATATGTATATATATATAGTATATGTGTATATATATATATATATATATATATATATATATATATATATATATACATACATACATATAGAGGCTGAAAGTACAAACATCACTAATGTCACATAACATGTGGCCAACAGCAATGTTTTAATGTTCTTTGTTATTAAACATTCGCACATAAATAAGTGACATCATATTCAGTACTCACTCTTCCCATGTGGAAAAGATATATATAAATCTTATAAAGTTTGTATCTGTCTTGTGTGAAACCTGTATGAAAAGCATACAAGAGTGAAAACAGATATAAGATCCATTGAAAAATTATATAATGAAACTTGTATGTTTTGGATACTTACTAAAACAATATATGAAAGTAATGAGAAAGTGGCCACTTTCATGAGTAAATCATATAAGTTTTACTATTTCTTTTCCATATGGGTTCGGCCGCTCCCTTCTGCCGTATTTTGCGGCAAAATTATCCACACCCACCGCCGTGCTATGAATTGTGGGATATATGGGACCACGAAGCGTGCACCGGACCACGCTTGATATTTGGGGAAATTGACGGCGCATTTGGAGTATGCATTTGAAGTACAGTTCGAATTGGGACAGCCGTTGTTGCTGCCGTTGTTGGTGGTGATGTAATCGCACTTAAAATGCGTACTTCAAGTGTGCAGACCCTGAATTGGGACACAGCCCTTCAAGACCTGTTGAGGAGGTAATTTAGCCATTTGAATCAGCTGTCTTGGATCAAGGACACATCTAGAGAATGCCAATGGTAGCTAGCAACCTAGTGAATTGTAGCATTTTTCTTTAAAGTTAGTTATATCTTGTAGAGTCTTCTTCATTGTAGGATGAACTATTTTAATGTTCTCCTTTGAATCTAAGAGGAGTTGAAAATGTTAGCCAAATACAGCAGCTAGCTTGACTACTACAGTCGGCTAATGTGGTTATCGTGTATGCTAATCCCGCAACTGTTGAAATTAGCGCACTAACCAGTACTACAAGAATGTGTACTAGCGTCTGGAAAGAAACCACAATAGTAACTAACTTTGCTTTTTATACCACTTACAGTTAAATGAATAGCTCACATTTTGGGAAATATCTTAAGAGTTAAAGATGTCATGTATCCCAGACAGCTTAGCGTTCCCCCAAAACCCAAAAAACAGATATAAAATCTATTGTTTTAATGAAAAACAACATCTTCGTTTTTTAATAAGTGACCTTTATTTTCATTACTGATAACCTGACAATTATTTTCATGACTAATTGATCAGCAGTTTTTTTCAACATAATATCAACACAGAAAAATGGCTGTCAAAAGACTGAGGTATTTTTTTTTTCCTTTTGCCTTACTACAGTTGACCAAATATTTACCATCGTACATGAGAAAGAAAGAGTAAAATCTTCACACTGGGAAAGCAAAAACTGGCAAAGGTTTTGCATTTTTGCATAAAAAGGAGAATAAAACAAATATTTTATTATCAAATTATTTGTCACTTAGCCATCCCCCACATTGGGCCAGCTACAGGTGGTCACCTCTCGACAAGAAATATTTCCCAAAATATCAGACTAGTCCATCAAATCACAGAATGCTGAGCTACAAATGAAATCTTATAAGGAAATCATCAGATTTTGTTTCTTTTGTCAATTGGTGATTGGCTCCAGTGGGAGATAAGTAAAAGGAAGGTATCCATTCTAACAAAAGGATCAACAATTAAGGTAGCAGATGAAGGAAATGTGAGCCATATTAAAAACAAAGTTGGGATCACTTCATGGTTATAGAGCACAAAAGACTCAACAGTTGATCTCATTGTCGCAAATGTACCAAATGTACAAACACAACGAAGAGGAAGAAACAAGCTGTGGATACACATTCATATGTCTAGATCCGCTGGTTGCATTCATAACACAAAAAAAACTGTCAAAGAGGCCAAAAATAAAACTGGAAGTCAAGAGTAAAATATTTAGCTGCAGGCCTTAGTAAAACTATCTCAAACTCTTTGGCATGTACAATCAGCAAAATTTACATGTTATGATTTCACTCATTTGTTTTTCAACAATATAAAAATCGAAATAGAAAAACAAAATGTATCAAATTTCATGTGTCCTACAGGTTTTTTTTTATGTTACAATAAAATGTTAACATCAAAGGTTTTTTTTGTTGCATTTTGTTATTTTTGCCAAAAAGGTTACACATCAATGCTACAAAAATCTAAGTCTTTATTTTTGTCTTGATTTTTGTACAACACATCCTTTCTGTACAGGATAATCTTTTTTTTTGTCTTCTTTATTTTCTATTACAACACTCATACATCCTAATTACACACAGATCCCAAGCAGAAAAATAATTGTTTAGGTACCATTTTTATGGGAGACTGGGGTTTTATTTTTGTTGTCTTTGAGCCCCTTAATTTCATCATCACATAAAGTCATTTAGCTCTGCCTCCAAGGCGGCGGCCATCTCATCTTCCTCCGAGTTACTGCCCTCTTCTTCCTCGTTAGAGTCTTTCGAAGATTCATCGACAAACTTCTCCCCTTCTTCCTTGTCTTCTGTGTTGTTGCTGTCGACATTGTCTTCCTCCTTATCTTCCTCGTGCTTACGTTTCTGGCCCCTAAAGAAATGACACAGGATTATTTATGAGAACTTATAAAGCCTGATATTTATGAGATCCTGGGGAATATTTTCAGTTCGCACTATTAAAACATTCAATAAGATTTAAAGGTGCTTAATTTTGTTACTTTCCGTCAGAACAATGCTAGCATTTTACCAATTTCCTGCCTTTGTGCTAGGCTAGTTAGCTGTGAGCTGTGGCTTCATACTTTGCAAAAACACATGAAAGCGATGTCACTTAGCAAAAAAGAGCCTTTAATTAAAAAAAACAACAACTTTGAAACATCATGAATGGAAAAGTGCCTGCTTTTAAATGCTTAGCCGACTATCCAAATAATCTTTAGTTTCAGTCCTATTTTGAATATAGTCATCTCTTCCAAGATGAAAAGCTGGATAAACAGATTTAATCTCTTTCAACATGTTCAAAACATGAAAGAATGACATTCTCCCATCTATTAAACTGCTAGGACCTTCTCAGTCCCCATATCACACCTATTCCCCTCTACAGCAGATTATGGACTAATTTCTTGGACATCATGAATAATCATCACCCTAGCTTACATTAATCTGCATATCTTCATACCAAAATGAGCCTAATGAGTATGTGCAGATTAATGTATCAATTAATAAATGTCACATTTGCTACTATGGGTAGTCCACCCCACGACAAATGCTATGATTTGCTCGTGATACCAGTCCTCATTTAGCCCGATAATCTGTTTTTAGTCTACAAATCTCACACCCATCACTAGACAGTTGTTAAATTCATAGATCTTATGCACAGCTTTGTCAATAGAAACTAAAACATACAGTGAATCCACCTTAAATGTACTATACTGATGGTATATTTGAAGCATCTGAGTCGGTATTGTTGAAGCTGGAGAAAAGCACACATAGCTGAAGAATTCTTTGATATTACTGTGAACATGCCATCCCTCTTTTCACTCCACTCCAGTTTCTCCATGGCATCCTCAGTAGAATGGCTTATTAGCATGATGCTAATGAGGTGTGTAGGTGTTTTGTATGGTCATTGAGAAGGTCTGACACCGGCTCTGACAAGAGGACCCATCTCATTAGACCGCACTGTGTCAGACAGCCTCCCACGGCAGCGGGGATCTGCCTTTGTGTTCATTAAAGGTCAGATGTCGGCTTATATCTGTGGAGAAGTTTCGTGACATGATGGTTTACAGCGGACCCCTGCAGACGGTGTCTGTGAGCAAAAGGGCTGCGCTTGTGTTACAACAAACGAGCTCAGAAACCCTGAACTAACAAGAAGTTTAATCTCCAGAGCCAGAAGTTGGAACCTCAGCGGTGAGAGGGTAATGTGAGGCTGAGCTGTGAGGGCAAGAGTGGATATGAGGAACTAATTATTATTTATCTGGAGACAACGGAGAAGAAAAGCCAATCCATCAATGCACTGTATCACGCTGCCTGAGCACGCCCATCACGCTATATGGGCCCGTTTATCAGGATGTGTGTATCACATGAATATTTCCATACCCACATCCCACCATTCTTTCCAAATATTAACAATGGGGACAGCAGGGGGCGGGAGGGGAATGGCTTCCCCCATTGCTTTCTGCTCTGCATCATTACATCCAATCTAAATCCTCAGCTATTAATCCAACCACCCACAGACACACACGCTACTTACTCCCACGAAACTCATTCAAGTCACCTCCCAAGCAGGCTTCAGCAGCTATCCATTTTAAAAAATCTTTTTCACCTTCTGTTAAATGACATGGCTACAAAGGGAGAAACTGCCATTCACTAGTTTATTTACTAGTTAGTAACAGGCTGCAGAATAAGCCATCTACAGCTTCTTTCTTTCATTTAGATATTAAACGGTCATAGCTGAGGGTGTACAGTCCTGGTGCATGTACACCCTCTCTCTGCTCTGGATCAGGATGTAATAGAAATAAGCTAGTCCTTATTAGATATCAGCTGCCTGCTATGCATAGGTTATATGACCATTTTCAAACAAATCCACAGTTAAAGATTATTCATGCATATAAAATGTTCAAGACATTTGCCAGTTTTCCCAGGAGTGGACGTCCCAGCAAGTTTCTCCCCCACAGTCAGATCATTCAAAGCATGGGAAGCGCTACTAAATGACACCTGTGGCGAGGGTTGCTAGTGTCAGCGGAGCAGTCAAAAAACGGCAACATAGAGTTCATTTTTATTGGGTTCACTGGTCTGATTAAAGTTTTGTAGGAGAGGACAGCAAAAAATGAAAAAGTTCAGAAGCAGTAGGTTGTCTTCTACCCAACAGACTGTATATAAAAAGTCAAGACACCATAACAATGGCTGATCTCGATTTTAAAGCCTTAAGCACTTAGACCACAACCATCTTATTGTTTGAAAACAGGTATGTTGAGCCAGGAGTGGATCTGAAGCTGAAACAGAAGAAGCTGAACAGATGAAATGAGCAAATGAGACTGTAGAGTCATCAGCAAAGAGTTCATAGAGCAGAGGAGCCAAAGGTCATTCACCTGTAGACTCTTTACAATGAAACTTCTTTTTGCAAATACAAAATTTGCCCCCTGCTGGCCATCATACAGAATGCAGGTTTAAGGCCCCGACCTCTAGGTTCACTGGGTTTAAATTTTTTATTCAGTCAGCATATTCACCAAGAGACATGCTGTGGACTTGCACAACTGGGGGTTTGTGTATATGGATACTGAGCAACATGGACATAAATATATATTATTAGCCTTCAAGAGGGAGCAGAAATTGATTTATAAATAAAGTATAGGGTTGTCAAGAAAACAAAACAGACTATTTTTCTTTTTGTTTTGATGGCTATACAAGATGACCAAACTGAAAAAACCCAACCCACAAACAACCCCAAACAACAAAAAAACCCACGAGGGATTAAAGCTGGAAGTGTTCACAATCTGCATATCATATTATTTTTTAATAAGAAATGTCTAAATCACTTGAAGCTGCCAGTGCTACGCCTCGGTCTCCTAGTAGATATACCTATGGTATGAATTTGAAAATCCTACCTGACAATTTTGTTTAGTTATCGCATTCACAAGACTTTTAAAACACTTGATCTCTGATCTTGGAGTTAAAGTCACTGGGATTTAAACTTGTGTGAGATTTTTAATAGCAGATATATGTGTGCCATGAATGTGACAATCTTGCATCACCTTGCAGGAAAGTTACTGTATTCACAAACTTGGGTATCTGTGCTGCCAGAGGGTGATGACAGTACCCTATCAGTCTTTTTGAATGATAAAACTATACAGAAGCTCAAAAATATGGTGGATTTATTATCTAATCCAGCTTGCTCCATGTAACACTCACAGAGTTACATGAAGTACTATAAAGCAATCATTACTAACTCATGTATGCAAAGCCCTGAGGGTTTTTGGTGAATGTGCTCCTCAGACTCTCAGTAAAGTCCAATATTTCACTCTCTCTTATATGAGTACAGTTCCATCGTTTTAAATGGCTCCACAGGAAACCCTAGAGCTGAGTCAGATACTAAAGGGGAGGAAACAAACCAAATGGGGACAGATGAAAGTGAAAAAGGCAGCCCGCTCCCTAGACAAAATAAAAAGATAAGACTGCTCGGTAATATAAAGCTTCCTCATTATTTTCAGTTGAGTAAATGATACAGTGCAAGTGTTGAGATAATAGGATCTCTTAATGCACTTCTTTCATTTAAATTTCCTCATTACTGGATCTCTTATTGGCCAGTAAATTTGACGCTGTAGCTGTGAAGGCCAATCTGCCATAAAAACTTCAGGAGGAAGTTGCTAACAATGTACTTTAAAGTGTTAGCGAGGCACTTTTGACTTCTTTTTCAGCATGAGAGGTTTTACCACTGTACACAAATGCTGGCTTGTCAAATAGCTGCAAATTGTCAACAGCTAAATGAATTGGGCCCTGAGCCCAGAGAGTGTGCTTGAAATCAAACTGCTGTTGATAGCACAAGAAGTAGAATGGGGCTGACCTTCCAGGTGGTAATCTGCAGGCACAGTTCCTGCTAGTTATGAAAAAGAACTCAATTTTGTGTATCTAGCACCAGCTCACAACAAAAGTTAGGGTGCTTTAGATCAGCGGTCCCCAACCCATGGACCGGTACCGGTCCGTGAGTTGTTTGGTACCGGGCCGCGAGAGTTGTGGCTTGGGTGTATGGTTTTCAGGGTTTTCAGCGTTATTTTTGATAGTTTTTATTGTTAACTCAGTTTCCCTGGGTCTTTTCCCTTGTGTTATGAATAAATCTTCTTTTTTTGGTACCGGTACTGGTTTTATTTTGTTGTATTTATTCGCAACACCTTAAAGGCCAGTCTTTGAAAATAGTGTCGGACATAAACCGGTCCATGGCGCAAAAAAGGTTGGGGACCGCTACTTTAGATGTTAAGGTAGAAACCCTACGTCCACTAGCACCTGATCCAGCTGTAACTAAGTTTTACCAAAAAGGACAATTTGAAGCCTAGTCTTAGAGGATGTCCGAGTCCTGAACCCCAACAGAAGCTTATTCCACAGAAGAGAGCTCTGATACCTGAAGGCTCCATCTCCAACTTCTTTTTTAAAAACTCCAGTAAACACAATTTAAGCCTGCACTCTGACAGGTAGGTGAACTATCGGGATAATATGGTACTATGAGGTCTTTAAGATGTGATGGGGTGTGGTCATTAGGGACGTTTTATATAAAGTAAATAAAGTCAAACACAATTCTGAAGCCAATGAAGAGAAGCCAGTTGGGCTGGTATTACCCAAATGATAAAAGGCAATGCTAAAGATTTATTTTATATAAGAGGATTAAAGATATATCCCAGTAAAAACCAATGTAAACAAAGCATGTGGTTATACAATGTGTTTCTGAGAACTATGCAACTGTCTGGAATTCTCACATTCATGCCTTCCAGATGGTTTTGGAAATTAAAATGATATTGTGTTCCTCAAAAAAATACCAGAAATGTAAGTTATGATGGTGCAAAAGGCGATAACGCGTCTGTTATTAGAGACACAGATGTTCCGGTCATTACTCTGAGGTTTTATTATGTGTGTGTACTATGGGAGTATAATTGCATGAGGACATACTACAGAGCGCCTGCTAGCGAACAAATAGCCTGCAGCTACAAAGCCTAAACACATCATTAGAGCCACCAGTGATACAAAATAACTAATAAAAGTTGGGAGAAATGCATCTGCCCCAAGTTGACATACATTTTTATAAAACTGCGTGCCTCAATCCAGGCAGCACGAATGGTGCCCAGGGGAGCATTCAAAGGAGCTGCACTGGGAACGACTTCACAGAAAGGGCACGGTAACCATCCCACTGATAGAAAAGTAAGCTCTTATTTAAGGCCGGGGCGCCAAACACCACCCAAGGCATCTTGATCTAGGACTGTTGAGGAGACGCAGTGAGAAATCACTTCAAACACTTCTGACAGCTCTGCTAACAGCAAGGAGGAAGGAAGGGTTGGTTGGAGGGGAAAGATGGAGCAGAAAGGCAAATGGAGCAAATGCAGTGAGGAAGAGGAGGAAACAGAGCACAGAAGACATAAGAGGGAGGTAATGAACTGAATAATGAACTAAACTTTGAGGGGCTCAGACCAAATCTAGTTGATTTCTTGGGGGGTTGATTTCTTACTTCCTACAGTTTGTTAAGCTAATTCCAAGAGAACTTTTTCAAAACAGAGGATGGAAATCAAAATCAGATTTCCTTTCACACTTCATCCAACACTTTTTCTATCCATAACGGCCGTTTTGGCACAATGTCAACTACTCCCAATGTATTTAGCCAGCTAGAATTTATTTTTTAACCATAATCCATATCATTTACAGCGGATATGTCAAGCACAGGTGCTTACACAGATACATGCATGTATTCAGAAGCTCCATATGCAGAGAAATGATAAGCAGTCTATTTAAAATGACTGTTTTTCTACTGACTTTATCTTCTCAGTGTATGAGGGAAGCTTGTCAGTTTTGCTTAGCTATGCTTCAAACACAATAGGGGCTTTCAGCAGCTTTCAAACCAAACAACAGACACAATGACAGTTAAACAACAAACAGTCACACAAGTCCCTTTTTGAAGCCACATGCTTTTAAGCCCCACTTTTCAACAAAGCTCACTTTCTGCACTGTTCTGTTCAGTAAGGTCAGGAGAAAAGTCAAGACGAAGACACTCAATTCATAACAAAGTACAACAGTAGTTGCCTCAAGGTGCTTTATACTGTAAGATGAAGAACCTACAATAATACAGAGAAACCCCAACTATCAAACAACCACCTATGGGCAAGCACTTGGCATGAGTGGGAAGGAAAAACTCCCTTTTAACAGGAAGAAACCTGAGGAACCGGGCTCAGGGAGGGGTGGGCATTTGCCGCGACGGGTTGGAGGTGAGGGGAACCAGACAGGACCAAAGCCGTGGAAGAGAACCACAGATTAACAATAACATTAACAACTAAATACTGCTTGTGTAGTTAAAATCTATTTGATCCATTTGAAACCATTACACTAGCAAAAACCTGCCCTGCTGTGCTTTTTCAAATTCTACACTCTGTATTTTGTGGTGACTCAAACAAATTACAATATAATTAGTTTACCGGCCAACCATTTTGACAAAATCTGCACGTCTTGCAGATCCCAAAACAGAAAAGCTTGTGGCAGGAAAACTGCAATGCCAAAATGAATGTATGACACATCTTGTGGGTAGCGGCATCTTCAAATTTGCAAAACAAACCCCTAGATGAACTGCTGTTAACATGGGTAGTGTTAATCATTTAAAGATATAACTGGTACAGTCTTCCTATAGTTTTTAGTTTTTCTCCACTTTTCCTCTAAGACCTTTTTCTCCTTTAAAACAGCTCACCAGACGATAGACATCTCCAAGCCAAGGCTGTGACAAAGGTGTGACGCAGCATGTCAACTGTGTGATTCCCTGTCAGTATCATTTATATCTTCCCCTGTCACCAATGTCTACATCAAACCACCCCCATCTCTGGCTAAGCCACAGGCTGCAGAATCACGTTAAAGCCCCCCCGGCATCTTATCATGTGACTTCTGTTTTTTTTTAATTTCATTTCTGAGCGCTTACTTGTAGCATTAGCTTTGACAAGGCAGCAGGGATCAGTTTCAGATGGATTTGGACCAGGATACGTTAGTTTTTACCGAAAAACACACTAGGGGATTAGTGAAACATCAATACTGATGAAGGGAGAAGACTCTGGTTCAATACCGCAACAAAAAAACATCCATTACATACCCCAAAATCTTTGAGATGTCTTAAAACACCAACACTTTGGACTGGTTCCAACATTGCTTAATTAATTTTTAAGCTTGTCCCCACTCATAAAATATTTGAGCTGTGTCTTTGGGGCTTTCCGTCTCTATACTCTACCAGAGCTGTGCTAACATCACTGTTGACCCTGATATATCTCTTATGTTGTATCATCCCCTCCCCCTCCAAAAATAAAAATTAAAGACTGTTCGAGTTAGCGAACAGTGACAGGGGACACATGACTGCGAGGTTACAGGGATATTCAATATAGTTGAGTGAAAAATGGAATGAGTCTACTCAACGCAGAACTTTGCAGATGTGCTTCGGGTGGTACATAAACCTCTAATCCCATCAGTGTGATACCGAATAATCAATGGATATCGGGGAAAAGGGCACGCTTCACATCATTCCTTTGTTTCCTCTTTCTTCAGGGACTGAGTCAGCAGACTGAACATGTGAATGCTTAGTTCAGTCACTTGAAAAAGAGCAAAGTTAATATTTAATCTTTATACATGGGAGGTGCCAAGGGTCCAGTCACAACAAGAATAAGTGTGTCTGTTACAGAAAAGATGTCAGAGCTCATACAGAGAGTCTGAGGCAATTATGACGCTGATTTATGGCTTTAACACCGAGATCAGCTCCACTTGGAAACAGAACACCTGCTGTGAAATAAACCTCGGATGGATGTTGTTTGATTGGACATGAAACAGAATTTAAACTACTTATCTAAGACCTGAAGTAAGAAAGGGTGCTGTGTTATAGACATTAAAAGCCCTAAGTAAGGTTTACATTATTGAGGCTAATTAAAAAGTATACTGGGAACTTTGTGTTCAGAAAAAATCTAAGAGTGGAATTTATTTATTTTGAATATTTATATGAAGACTTTTATAATAAATCTACATTACAGCTTAAAAATCAGGACTATTTTTGATACTCCACCAACCCCCAACAACTTCAGTCCATGCTGTGGGTGGAGATTGCTAAGGACTTTCTCATCTCAAAGCATTTTTTTCCTTAACAGACTAACTACCCCAGTGTTGGAATCTGGCTCCTGATGAGGTACTTTTCACACCTCTATTGTTGGCAGTTGCCTACTGACTAACAGCTCGTCTAATTATCAATATTGAGCCCTAAGTAGAGACCATAATCATGGTCTTCAATCAGTGGTGATTACACCAGGACACTGTTTGTGTTTTCGCTAAGCTGTGAAAATAGGATGAAGCTTTAGATTCAAATTTGTGACGTTTGCAGTAAGACGACATTAGCACAGTGTCAAAAAAAAACAAACAAACGGAGCTTCCTATTTTGTGCGCTTGCAGAGTGACAGCAAAGCAAATGCGGAGTCACCAGGCAAGAAGACTTGAATGTGAATCAAGTTTTGTGAAAATGCAATGATGCAGAGTCACAGCGTTCAGTGAAATGCCAGTCGCTGGGATGGAAAATAATGAGTCTGTCCCAATGATGGCTTCATGCCATCATTGCACTGTGAGACAGTTCTATCTCACAGTACAAACCCAATCCCAGAAACGTTAGGGTGCTGGGTAAAAGTAAATAAGAACAATGCAGTGACTTGCAAATTTTATAAACCCATATTTTATTCAAAACAGAACATACAAAAGATAACACGTTTAAGCTGAGACATTTTACTATTTCATGAAAAATATTATCTCATTTTGAATTTGATAAGAGCAACATGTTTACACAGGGCCATGTTTACCACTGGGTAGCATCACCTCTTCTTTAACAATAGTCCATAAACTTCTGGGAAGTGAGGAGACCAACTGCTGGACTTTTGAGAGAGGGAACTTATCCCATTTTTGTCTGATATACAATTCTAGTGAACAGCAGGCCACAGTTCAGCACCGGGACGCTTCTGCTACAATGTAATTCTATTGTAATAGATGTAATATGCAGGTTAGCATTATCTTGCTTAAATATGCAATGCATTCCCTGATAAAGTCGTCTGGATTGGAGCATGTTTTGATCTAAAACCTGTATATACTTCTCACCACTTATGATGCCTTTTCAAAAGTGCAGGCTTTCAAGTCCATAAATGCACACCCATATTAATAGAGATGAAGGGTTTTGAACTGAGCGCTGATAACAAGCCAGCTGGTTCCTCCCCTGTTTAGTCTGGTGGACATGCTGTCCTGCAGATTCTCTGATTCTCATTAATGAACTGTCTTCCGAAGAATGTCCAAGCAGTCCTGTGCTAAAGGAACAACAAGATCAACCAGCTCAGAAGATATGCTAGCATGTCTGTTAGCATTAGCTTAGCAGTTAATACTCCAATATGGGATAAATGTGAGTGGTACAGTTTAGTGAAGTGCAAAGAATTTGAACTACATCTACAAAAAACGTTGCCATTCCAGTCATGAATATCCAGGCCAGGGAGTTAAAGTCACCTTTGCTCTTTCCAAAGACCCTGAAAACAAACAGCTTAAAAAAGTGTTGCCTACAAAGCAGGTTTATTGTGGGTATAATGGCAACCATAACCTAAAGTAAAAGCAGGTCAGGGTGACTGAACAAAGCTGCGACCCATACCCCCTTTTACATGAATCACTGTCTGTCCAATTTCCAACAGTTAGCAGATATTAAGTGGTGACTAAAGTAAACGAGTGAAGCCTCAGGAGCTTTTCAAAATCCACTTTTCCCCACACACACACACCGCAAACATGTGTTGAGGACATGTAGCTTATGCATGACTGTATGGCTTATGATAAACAGTGGCTATTGACAGACCAACCTTTTCCTGAGATCCATCTCTCTACTTCAGATCAATGTGAAGTAAGATAATAAATAGAAAAACTGTGTGCGTCACCAGTTTGTAGGACAAAACTGGCTCAGATTACAGTTTCGGTTTTCCTTCTCGTGCATTTCTCCTTCCTCCCACTTTCCTATCTGTGAAAAGCCTGAATAAGCATTCCTTTTCCTCATGGTCTTCCGCCCCCTCTCGCACTGCTGAACTGTGCGCACAGGGATCACTACCCTGTTTTTCTTCTGCTTTGCTGAGAAACATTTTGCTGGGTTCGGCTTATTTACAAGAGACATGCAAGTTAAGGTGGACTGCTGCCGCCGTCTTTTAAACCCTGTGTCAGTCATAATCCTTCTTTACTGCATGTGACAACTTCCAAAGCACCGTTGGGATTAAGGCTTGAGGTTTCAGTGTCAGACTAACAAGAAGGCTGTGTGTCAACTGATAAAATGTCCCATGGGATAGATTGATCCATTCTGAGAGCCAGGACGAGGCCTAAAGCTCCAGTTGCTCACACACTTCAGTAACCACTACATAACTAAAATTTTCATTTTCAATTCACTATTGGTGTTACCATTAGAGAATACACATTTTCCCTAGCTACAAGTGGTTGCAGGGGGTCGCTGACTGGTTTCTAGACCAGTGTGGCTGGGGCTTTAGTTATCTTTCACTACAGATACACATTTTGTAGACTTTTAGATAATTAAAGGTTTTATTATTGGTGGCTGATAAGGTGAGGAAAAGGAGCAATTGTCAATATGCCAAGAGCGCAAGTGTTAGTGTCAGCTCAGAAAACGCAGTGATGTAGTGACAGGTAGCTATCAGAATAGTTTGCTAACATCTAAAGAGCCAGATAACTGCTCATGGCCAAACGCGACAGTGATGCACTAAAATGGTCAGGCTATGGTAATGGATGTCCCTACTTCATGTTCTAGTTTATCCACAGTTAGCAACCGGTTAAATGACAAAAACAAATAAAAAAAATATAAAATAAAATAAAAACTGTCCTAAAAAAATCTTTGAAAACTATCAAGAAAACGTGATAAAGAATCTTAAATAGGGATGGGTACCGGTATCCGGTGCCATCATGGCACCGGTTCTGACATAAACGGTAGTAACCAGACCGAAAAGCAGCGCACATTTCGGTGCTTTTTTTCCTGAGATGTGATACACTTTGAATTCTAGCCAATCATTTTACGTTTCCGAGGATAGTAGGCGGGTCTGGGTACGTACGTTCTTTTAGAGCAGAGCTACAGATTAAAATGCCCAAGGCGAATCGGTCAAAAGTCTGGCTGTACTTCACAGCAAAATATGCAAACTCAGCAGCCTGCAACAAG
This sequence comes from Neolamprologus brichardi, assembly GCF_056152115.1. Lineage (NCBI taxonomy): Eukaryota > Metazoa > Chordata > Actinopteri > Cichliformes > Cichlidae > Neolamprologus > Neolamprologus brichardi. The sequence continues at coordinate 28,423,510 of NC_142124.1, read as the reverse complement.
TGCTTTAAGGTGATACTGTCAAAGGAGGTAACACCTCGAATCCGATGAAACACCTGGCGACGCATAGCGTTTTTTTTTAAAAGCCGAAAAATGCGCCGTATTTGATAGCTTGCTGCGAGACCTCACACCGAGCGCATCTACTGCGGGTGGGTTGCCTGTTATCGGACCCGGAGTTAGCAACTAGGGGTGGGTTTTTATAATCAATTTATCGATTAAAATCGATTCTGGCTTGGATAACGTAAAATCGATTCATTAAAATCCTGAATCGATTTTTTAATATAAATTTATTTTGCCCGAAATGCCAGAATCTCAGGTGAAAGATCACAAAATTTCAACAACCACCAAACAGCTAAGACAGTAAATGAGAGCAGGTACACGGATTCTGCACAAAGACGTAAACACACAGCGCAACCCGCGGATCAGAATCAGTGAGATGTTGTTTTTCTCATCTGACTGTCGGGGCTGAAAGCCGACAGCTCGCTGATTCTGATCCGCGGGTCCGCGCTGTGTGTTCACGCCCTTTTTGCGCTGATCATAAAGCTGTTAGTTTTATCTCTCTCCAAACAATATTGACCGAACCAGCAGCAAAAGAAGATCCAAACTATGCTTCACATAAACATCGTCATGAATTCCCTCTGACTTTTACTGTTTTTGCTTCCACCACGATAAAATCACACTTCATGCACAGCTCTCTCTCTCTCTCTCTCTCTCTCTCTCTGTACTGTTTTCTGCATTATTCGCTTGTTTGTTACGCACAAGTCTACCGTTGTTTACAGCGCTGTCGGCCGACGTTTTTTTTTGTTTTACATACTTCCGAAAAGAAAACCTCATTTCTGCCGTTCAATATTGAACAAATTTCAACTTTTTAAAATTATGCAAAATGCAAAACGCTTAGCTGTGTCTCTAATAAAACCGCTGTAACTTCAGAGGTAACATTCATGTGTTGATTTATGGTTTTCTTTCGTTTTTGATGTACTGCAGAATATTTTTATAAAATCCCGGAAAATCACCTTCATGTTTTTCTGTGTTTTATCTTCAGCTACTTTGACACAAAGGCACCTGCTGTGATGCTCACACCTTTGATAAAGTCTGGAAAGTGTCAGCTTCCTTTTTATAGATACAAAAATATGTAAATGTACTGATCTGAATTATAATATTTCTGACTGTCAAAATTTCCCAGATTCAAAACGAATTGAATCGAATCGAATTAAATCGAATCGTGGATCGAATCGATTCGGGACCTTGTGAATCGGAATTGAATCGATTCTAGAAATCAGTGACGATACCCAGCCCTATTAGCAACATCCCCCAAAAACCCGAAGAGGAGAGTCCTGGCCCCTAGCCCTTCCAGTGTAGCAGAAATGATGAGGATGATGATGGCAGCAGCAGCCGTTCTTCTCTGCGTGAGTAGCTTAATGTTGTTTGTGCGTAATTTACGTTGAGTAGGCTAACCACGTTATTACATTAATGCATGTAAGGTGAACTAGCAAACATCATCATAGCTACATGCGGCTGTCTTCTTGTTTGATGGCAGATACTCCCTTCACCCTGGCCAAAAAGGCTAAAATGACCAAAGAAAAAGTGGAAAACAGCTAAACATGAGAGTTTCTGGACAAGGTTTGTGTGTTTTCCATTGTTTAAGCACTGCTTCCAGCAAAGAGTGATACCATATATGCCCTATAGCTGCAGAAAAGGCTAACATTGTTATCTTTTTACAAAAAAAAACAGCTGAACATGAGAGGTTTTTGGACCAATTTTGTGTTCTCCATTCTTTATGCACCGGTTTGAGCACCGTTTAAGCACCGGCACCATTTCAAAAGTACCAGTTTGGCATCAGATAAAACCTGAACGATACCCATCCCTAATCTTAAATGTTAAAATCTTTTTCTAATTTTAGAAATGATATCAAGTTATAGGTTTTTTTTGTATCCGCAAGCAATTTTCCACCAAACCTCCACCCCAGCTCACTGTTTTCATACAGTTTCTAACTTAACTTCAGTGTGCTTTATGTCTGACAGAAATATGCTGCCAAATATAAATTACTGCAGATGGAAATAATCTTCTTTTGACTACAGCAGTGCAGAATGAACCAGTTTTTTTTTTTATATCCATATCACTTGTTGCCACGTGCACTTCCACCTCATGGCTGTGAGAAGCCTCGCTCAAAGGTACCCTGGTGCAGATTGGAGAGGAGGGGCAAATGGTCTCTGAGAAATATCCAGAAACATTTCTTCTTTTTATACCACAGTTCACGTGTCTATTTCTCTCTAAAAAAGAACTTGATTGTGCTGAACACACAAATACTTTCAGAATGTGACAAAAACACTATCAAATTTAAACACCATTTATGCTGTTCTCCATCATAATGACACCTCACATTAATAACTTGAGCGCTGGAGCGTGACACCTTTTGTTCTCTGTGTGCTGATACTGATATCAGTATTTTAAAATATAGCAATATAAAGCTAATGTCTTTTTTTCTACATTGTAGCAACAATGTAAAAAAACAACATCAAGCATTTCTGCAATGTAACTGACTAGACACAGAGGCATGTGGAGCCATTAGCATAATGCTAAAAACCTCTCTTCTCCTGCTGATCTGATAGAATGCAGAGCTGAGGGAAGCTGGTCAGGCTTAGCCTCAAAGTCTCCTTGAATTCAAGGTATCTAAAATAAATTCTTCTATTCAGTGCTTGTAGCTCCTTCAACCAATGATTTGCTCATAACATACATAACACCAGGGTTTCCCTCTGCCTCTCTCTGTCCAACAGTGGAATCAAGGACTTAACATCCAGCCTCCTTATGGTTAGAGTAACACAGAGTACAAGGATAAAGTTTACCCATATGTGAATTTGCTGTTAGAGCTCCTCACCACCAGCTTAAACCAGTTTCTGCATTATCTATTGGGGAACACCACTAGGAATTAGAAACTTGGACCCTCTAAACTGAAAGTTAGTCCAGACTTCCTGCATTAGGAAACTTAGTTGGTTGTAAATGTAACCCACATAAAATTAGGGTACCACTTTAAGGAGTGATAGATATGAGGAGAGATGGACAGCCTGCTCAACCAATCGAAATGCACAAGACCCAGTATGCTTTGGCCAATAGGAAAGCATCCTGCCGCTGTGTGTCCCACCCACCTGCTTTGAGTTAGCTGCTATGTGTGGAGGTAGTCGCGTGCTGGCCGGAGAAAAAGAGAGCTGCGCTGCAAAACTTTGATCCCTGAGAAACTGAAGTTTTTGGAGAAGGGTCAGGCTGCAGCCACTGGGGAGCCCCATATTGGGACCTCCACAGTAACCGGAAACACGTTCCTGCATGGATCATTAACCTTGCAAATCGATCGTAAAGGTTGGTACAGAGTCTTCCATGTATAAATTTGCTGTTAATAATTATATAATTCTAGGAATCATCTACTTTGCTTACACTGATTACGTTGGCACTTTGTTAGCGTTACAACAACAGTCAGACCCCCGAGGTATCTAAACTTAAGTAAGGAATGTATGCACTTTTGACACCTCTGGTTAGCATTTAGTGGTCAGTTTCGGACGTAATTGATTTTTGTTTGTTATTGAACAAATTCACTTCACTGCTTTTCACTATCTGACATCAATGCACATTGTTCCATTTACTGCATATTGCGCTTTATTCATGTCTCTCATTCCACCTGCATCAACATTGTAAAGTTTGTCACAAAGAGATTTATACATTTATAAATACTAATATTCTCTATTCCATTCTGTTCTGCTTTTTTATTGCCCAGATTTTAGTTAGCCTTTGTTAAATTGTCTTTTATATGTCAATATATATGTATGCCACAAATAAAAGTGTCTTGTAAATTATGTTTTTGTAAAGAATTTTCTCCCCAAATCTCTTACATGCTAACTGTAACGTGTTATTATTTCTGCTAAAACCTGAACTTAAATGTGTATATGATGTTTATCTGTTTTTCTCTCTGTTTTAGATGCAAATATCAAATTTGAATTCTGCCACCAAGCCAGAATTGCAGGAATGCACAACATGTTGCTGAAGACTCTTTCACTGCCCTCTGTGCCCCACTTTCAGCCCTACTGTCAGGGCAAAGATCGAGGAGCATATAAATGGATACATTAAAAATGCTTTGCCTTTCAAAGGTATGTTGGTATTAAATATACCTTATAGTTAAAGTTATAAATATGCACTTCTTTTCAGCACTTCTGCAGTCTCTCTGTTGACTCTTCACATTGTACAGTTCAGTGCATTCATCAGCAAGAGAAAAAAGTGTGTTTTCATTAAATATATTTTTTCCTGTTCACCATGTTTCTTGACAGCTCTTCTGATCCAAACCATTTTGCTTTCATTATTGAGGATGGCTTGGATATTTTTGTTAATATGTACAATCTGATTGTTAGATAAACTGATTGCATTCTATACAACTAGGCACAGAATTCCAATTAAGCTTATTATAAAATGTTGTTCACTTGTTTTAAATGGTAAATGGCCTGCATTTGTATAGCGCTTTACTCAGTCCCTAAGGACCCCAAAGCGCTTTACACTACATTCAGTCATTCACCCATTCACACACACATTCACACACTGGTGACGGCAAGCTACATTGTAGCCACAGCTGCCCTGGGGCGCACTGACAGAGGCGAGGCTGCTGGACACTGGCGCCACTGGGCCCTCTGACCACCACCAGTAGGCAAACACGGGGTTAGTATCTTGCACAAGGATATTTGGCATGCAGCCAGGAGGCAGCCTGGGATCAAACCACTGACCTTCTGGTTAGTGGCTGACCTGCTCTGCCACCTGAGCTACAGCCACCCAAAGGTTTTATGTCCATACTTATAGTAAAAATTTTTAGTGTAAATGTGGCAGCATTGTTTATACTTGTAACGTCAAAGTAAAAAGCTTACAGTTGCTATTAACATTAATGTATTATCCTGTAATCAATAATATTTTTAGACATTTAATAACCCTCTGGGCTCTATCCTGGCCATTTGTGGCCACTTCACTTCTTTTTTTTTTTTTGACTGCTACACTGCAGTGGATCAAAAGAATGATGCAGGTTTGATCTTAAGGATCTAATATTGTGTGTGTTTGTGCATGACGTTGCAAAGCAAATATGTATTTGCAAGATAGACTGGAATAAATTATGACGCATCAAATATTACACAGGCTGCAGTGAATTTTTGTTGATACAGACTATTGAGCTTTGAGTTTTCCAGTCAAACTTAGCTTTGACCGCATGCTAACACTTTTACTCTTGTGCATTTCATAACAAGACACCATAGCCAAAATATTAACAAAATATATATTAATAAAAGATTCAAAGCTGCAGCACATACAGCAACACATACTAGTTAGTAGTTAGTAAATGTGTCCTGGACTTAATGCAGCTGCAGAAAGTGCTGCTGCTGTAAGTAAGCGTAACAGCTTCCAGATCACTTATTTTTCTGGAAAGATGGTAAGAAGGGAATTACTGCTCATTTCTACAATCTCCCAGATCTTGGAATACAAGCCTTTTGCCCTTGAAAACCACTTCACAGTACTAAGAGAAAAGGACTGGTGCTAATTTAAAGAGTCAAGTCGCTAAAAGTAGATAAACGTTTTAATAAATATACATTTTACAGCATTTTGTGAACATATACTAAAGTAGCCTATTTTGGCAACGAACAAGCTGAGAGAGTTTTAGAGTTTTTGCTCTCCTTGAACAAAAATAATAGTGCATGATAATCAATGTGGATGTTAATCAATTAGATGTCCCAGACTCTACTGTTAATAATACAGCAGTCCCTCGTTTATCGCGGGAGTTACGTTCGCTACGCGAAGTAGACAGTTTTATTTTTTACAATTATTATAGATGTTTTAAGACTGTAAAACCCCTCACTACATGCTTTGTACACTTTTCTCAGACATGGATGAACATTTTCAAACGTTTCTCTTTTGTTTAAACACTCTTAAAGTTCAACCCATCATAGAAACATAAGTCCAGTATTACAAAATGAAACCGTGCAAAACTTTTCGTGTGCAGATTTATATAAATTATATAAAAACCTTTTTTGCACCACTGACCAGTTTAATGTCAGACAATATTTTCACGGACCGGCCTTTAAGGTGTTGCAGATAAATACAACAAAATAAAATGATACAAACAAAGACAAAAAACGGTGGTATTTTGTAAATATAATAATAAACGCGAATTCGGCTGTGTAATTGTGTAACTTTATGAGCAGCGTCTTCCTGAAATGCGCCAACATTGAGAGTAACGTCCTCCTCTCTGCTTCTTGAAGCTCTCTGATTGCTATGGTAACGCGTAAATAGTTCTTTCAAAATAAGACACATGACCACAACACGGGAAAAGACCCAGGGAAACCGACTCAACGGACCGGTACTGGTCCGTGGCCCTGTCAGGGACCGCTGCTGTACAGGAGACACTGTAGTAGGTTGATTGACAATAGTCTACAGCAATCACAACGCACAACACAATGTACTGTAAAAAATAAAGAAATAAATACATAAATTTAAAAAAAAATCTGCAAAACAGTCCGCAAAAGGTGAACCGCGTTATTGTGAGGGACCATTGTACAATAATTTCCAGTAGCACTGCTGATATATGGTATGGTGAGTTTTGAGGTTGTCTTCAAACAAGTGCATTGTACTAGAAAAAGGTGTTTGAAGGATGTAAAAAGTGATTTTTTAAATAAACCCAGATTGTTAAAAAAACACTTAGAATCAAATTTATTTATCAGCAGCATCAATAGTAACAAAATACTCTAGTTTTCGCTGTCAAAGTCGATTTAACTGAAGTTATGTGTTTCCGGTTACTGTGGAGGTCACGTGTTTCCGGTTAGTGTGGAGGTCACGTGTTTCTGGTTAGTGTGGCGGTCGCAATATGGCGCCACCCAGTGGCTGCAGCCAGATGCTCTTGGAGTTTTTGGGCTGGGAAAAGTATTAGATATAAGTTGCAACTAACTGTGCTGCACATAAGTTTGCTGGTTATCAGCTATCTTCCATGTAGCCAAAGTGAGTAAAGAGGCGATGCTGCAGTTTTCTGGCGACTTTAGAAAGTACCCCGTGGAGCTAAACTGTTAGCCTTTGTTAGCTCTGGTTGCTATCAACTGCCTGAAAGTTCATCTCAATCTGCTTCCAGAAGTAAGGTAACACTTGAAGCGCAACTTATGTTTATTTTCCTTCACGCCGTATTACTGTTATTAAAGAGAAAAACAACATGTCCTGTTACGTTATTTAGAGCCCCGCATTTTCCAAACGAGAGACACCATACCATTGTCTTCGGCCGTGATGCACTGAGATTGGTGAGCACATGTTGTATGTCTCAGTTAGTTCACGTCTGTTTCACATTTTATCGTTGAGAAACTGAATTCATCTCAATTGTTTGATTAATAATTGTCGCATATGCACTGACTTTACTTGGTTTAATGCATAGTTTGTGTAAGAGAAATGTTTTACTTTTGCAAATTTGAGTATTTAAATTGCAAATTGATGTTGAATGTGATTTCAACAAAATCCTAAGTTGTGAATTATAGCTAGAACAGCATAATTAATATTTGAATTGCTCTTCTGACCCTGTCTGTTGACAGGTCAGGTTTTTTTTGTATGCTGAATTGTTCCAGAGGTGGATTCCTCCGGTGAAATAGACGGCGAGCCTTCCCTCCTGGACTTAGAGAGACTGAGATTCGCTTCTTTTCCACTTGATGATCTGCTGCACCTTGCGGTGTGGTAGGACTGTATCACTCACACTTTCACACACAGCTGGTTATACATGAGACCACTGACTGACATTCGCTCACCCCTATTTTCTTTCACACCCTGGGAATTTTTTGGACTTTTCCCCTTGGACATTTTTTATTTGGGAACATTCTCCACATGTGAAAAGAGTGTGGATTTTCATTTGAATGTACATTGGATTTGTGTAATCTGTTTCTATAAGAATTAAGGAGTCGGGTTACTAGGGTGCACCCGAGCATTGAAACCCGAACATTGAAACCCAACATTGAAAACCAAAAGTAACACTTGGCCAAGTCATTGTCTTAGTAGTTTATGTGTTTTAGTTTTCTTTCATTTTTTGTAAGTTTCCTTTCTAACATTGTAAAGTCTCATTTAAACACACCCCTGTGCTCCTATAGTCGAGCCTATTGGCCCATTGATATATTCTTTTCAACAATTCCCCTTACTGTGTTACATAAATGATACAAGATATTTATCCCAGAAGGTCACAATGCCTGATTAGTTCCCAAACCAATTTGTTGAAGATTTGTTGGACACTTAGCATGTCAGACATTTTGGACTCTCTCGCTGTATGCGCATCTACCTGCTCTGAGTTACCCAGCTACTTTGCACAAGCACACTGAAGTAACAAAAATGATGTGGACCCTTTATCAATTGAAATTCAATTTTTTGAATTGAATTTTGTTGCTCAGCTGCTGACATACAAAGGATCCCTTTTTTTAAACCATCCACCAATCCATCACAAACGCTGCTATACAACACTGTGTAGAAGAAACGGTGTGCGCACCCACACCAGCACACACACCTTACCTCCTCAGCTAATATGACAGCTGACCTTATAACAACTCCGACAGCAGCAGTTTGTCTGAGGAAAAACTCTGGATTATGGGAAGAGATGGAGGCTTTGTCACTGAAACAACTGTGCTGGCTGCTGCTGCTGAAGAGCCTTTGTACCTGACAAAACGCACAATCACAAAGCCCTGGGTAACAGGAACAGCTCTGACTGCAAGTTAAAAAGAGAAGGCAGCCAGCTGAGTTGCGATATGAAATCAGTCACAGAGGTAAATCGGTTATAAGTGACAAGCTTGATTCAATTAGGCTGTTTGTTTCCTTCTCACCCTGAATGTCAGACACCTGCATAAGTTCCTGCTGTAATTGTAGACGTTTAATTAATCTACAGCGAGCGTCAACATGCCCTGCAGCAGGGGACAGATATGAAAGCTTCGCATTTACCGAGACAGAGAGAAAAAACAAAAACAGCGCTCTGTCTATCTATGGGTTCACAAAAGCAGCTTTAATAAATGCAAATAGAATAATTTGAGCACATAGAGCAGAGATACAGTGTCATTACAGCAGGCCTCGGGTTGTCGGGCGATCCTTAAAAGCAATTACCTCAAACTGGGCCCTCGGGTGCAGACGTTGTAATTGGAAAGCTCATGGAGTCTAACTTACAACACGCACACATGGAGATAACAGCCTCAGCTTTCCCTTTACAACCCGAACCAACCGTCTCCAGGAGTGAGCAGCTCGAATGTAATGAAGATTACAATGTCAGCACTTAACAGCAATTTCTTCACATTTGAACGAGGGTAACACGGTTCACGAGCTCAACGGATAAACAGAAATTCTGCCCAAATTAAAAGCCTGATTGTCAGGACTTCAGGCCACCTACTAAAACGTGCTCACAAATTAAATACTTTGATCTGTGAGAACTTAACAGTAAATTGTTCTTTTTAGACTTCAGGATGCCAAACACTGGCAATATAAGCAAAAAGAGAATAACCAACTACTGACTACAGTGTACTTCAGAGGGCCACAGATGACATGAGAGAGCGACTGTAGCCCAAGAGTGACAAATGTGCAGAAACAGGTGTGGTACAGGCTGCAATTTATACCCCGAAACCTCAGTTTTTCTCTTAACTGGATGGAATTATGGCAGCTATAATAGAGATGAGGAGGGAGTCAAGGGAGTGCTCTGAATGTGTGTGACAGGGTGAACTGCTATAGTGAAGGATGATGTTGTTTCTCTGTAGACTAAAGTGCTTCGGAGAAGAGGAATAAAAACTTAGAAGATAAAACGAGACAACATGAGGTCAGTAAACCTGTCAGGGGATGAAACTCATGTCCCAAAAATTAGCCTGCAGAGAGACACAAAGGTTGATTTTAAAGTTTTTGAACCACATGGACAAAAAGTGAAGTTAAACTATTCTGGCTCGCTTGGAAACCCACGAGCAATGCCTCATGCAGCAGAGCAGGTCATCTAATAATGGTAGTTGGTGGTTTGAGCCCTGGAAAAATGTAAATTTGATCCTGAGTTCTGAATACATTTACTGAAAAGGAAAGACCAGAAGTGTTCAGCAGACTTGTATCACTTCTCACAGCCTCTGCTCATTTTTGATTTTTTCACGTTTAAAAACGTCCTTGCTGTCCCCATGTCGAGACTGAAACACCGAGGGGACCGAGCATTTGCTGCTGTGGCCCACAAATTATGGAATAAGTTGCCCCTCCATATTAGGCTGGCTCCAACACTTGAGATTTTTAAATCACTTTTAAAAACACACCTTTTCTCCAAGGCATTTTAGGAGTAGTACCAGAGTCAGCTTCCAGTCAGTAATAGTCAGTTTTAATCTGTTTTACTTATTAATTTTATTTATTGTCCATGTTATTAATCTTTTACTATTTATTTCCCCCAGCAGCAACCTCCAGCAATGCTCCCCCAGCAGTGTTAAAGGTGCACAAACAAAATGCAGAGAGACAGACAGGCTTTCCACAAGTCTTGTGGACGGTTTAGAAAACCTACGCTGTGCTGCCATGCTCTTTAGATAGAAGGCAGCTTTCTCCTTCCAAACAAGCCACACTTGTTCAGTCCTTCATCAGTGAGTTCAATGTGATTTTGCAAACTCACTCGTTTCGTGGGAGTACTGTGGCGTTATTATATTAACACGCACCTGAATGCTCCACACAAGCAAATCACCAAATCTTGTGCTTTCACAGAGGCACGCACACTTGTAATTAGTACTTAATGAAGTGCATTTGATTAACAGCACTTGGCTGCTACTTGCCCCGTTAATGCCTATGGAAGCAGTAAGGGTGTACTTGTGTAAGCTGTTTTTCACATGAATGTACATAGAAACAGATGTAACAAAGTATTTTTGTAGTGGTTTCCATGGCACCACAGGTTACAGGGGTAAACAAATGAAAACTGCAAGACTAGAGTGGAAACAATGTTTGATTTAAGATGATAAAATAGACTTTGATGAATATAAACAAATAAAAAACAATTTACTCTGAAAAATAGATTCTAAAAAGCAGGCGGCTATGCTTCTCTTGACCCAGAGTAACAAAGGCCTCCATCAAAATGAGAAGGCAACTCGTGTTTTTCCCAGGAGGTAAAACAGCACTACAAGATTAGATGGCAGAAAATCATAAATTAATACATTTGGTGCTCTTCTCGGGCAGCCTAATTCACTTATGATTAGTTTTTGTATGGAAGCCAAAACACATTCAGGCACAGACGGCAAGGAAAAGATGCATATCAGCTGCGTAGCTCAGCTGGTGGGCTTTCATCTCCCTTGTTAACTTGCAGGAGATTTTGATGTTTATCTGCATGAACTGTCAATTTAAATGGTGGAGTCACAGCTTGAAGACTATCTAACCTTTGGAAATGGCATCTTTTACTAATGTATCACACAATACAAAGGACTGAATGTATAGCATGTGATGCATGTGCGCATGTTGTGACACACTGAAGACATAACGGCTCTCGTCTTGAAACACGATGCCCTCAGACAACAAGATTAAGCCAGAAATGATTAAGATGGGTAATAATTACATAACGGCGCAGTGAAGGAATTGAGATTTCACACTGAATGATAAAACGCAGTGGCAGGAGGACAGAAATTTGATGTGTAGTCTATATGCAAGGCCTTTTCTTAATCCCCAGAAAAAGGGCAGAGTGCCAGAGTAGATAGCCAGCTCCATACAGAACTATCGCCTGCAGAAGAACAAAAAAGAAAGGTAGCAGGGAGCAAGACGAGAGAGCAAGGCAAGACAGAGCGAGAGGAAGAAAGCGAGACCAGCGAGTTCCAATTCACAGTACGCCAAGATGGGCTATATTTTTACTTTTCCCTTTCATCTCTGTCAAAGCACACACTGAACAAAAGGAGGTAAATGCTGATGAGACCAGCCAGCCTCACTGTGTTGCTTCTGTTTCTGCTGTTTGCAAAACAGAGGACAGAGCATGCAGGGGGATTTAAGTAATCAGGTTTTCAGTGGTTCTACACGTTTATTTTATCCAAACACAGCAGCTGCGGTAGGACGTTTAAAGATTGCTTCCCCATTAATCAGTAGGCTGTTATTCGATTATGTAAAAAGAACATGTTATGAATATTTACTTTTAGATGTTAGTAATCTAAACCCTGCATATCATGTTATATAACCATCCTATTACTGAGCAAGGCTGGGTGTTTTAACAAGCCAGGGCAGCTTTACACAACATGAATGCATTATAAGCTAACACAGTGAGCGTGTGTGTGTGTGTTTGTGCTTGACTAGCAAATCAGTTAATCTGTTTTTTTAAGTGCCACTTATGTAGAAGCCACAACAAAAATCAACCAAAGTCATATTAGCCAAGCTGCGAGGGGGTGGTTTCTTTGCGATCTGATGAGGTGATGAATGTCAAGTGTGCTAACTCCAAGTAGCTGCACAAACTGCTTGCTGACGAATAAGCTGACACCGGAGAACTTGAGCTATGTGAAAGCAACTATTATTCAATTAGGGAAATTCAGGTTCTGGTGGGTGGTCAGGGTTCACTGCAAACAAACAAGCCATTAGTGACAGTGTGAGGAGAGCAAGTGTGTCTCACAACACTGATATGTTTCCATTGTGTGCTGACTTTTCAGGAAGTGCAGCTCTCTTAACCTCAATACAGTTCTTTTAAACATCAAGATTTAGTTCACATTTTCACATATTGCTAAGATCAACATTTAGTGCTAATTGGCAGAAGCACTGAAGATACAACTGAAGTCGCTCCGTAGAACTGCTGACAATATATTAACAAGTCTGAGTCACTGAACTCACGCTAGTTTAACTAAAGCAGGATCTCATTCTTCTCTTCATGAGCTCTTCCATCAAGTCTTGTTCTTCCTGAACGCCTCTATCTGGCGCTTTGTTTTGTTTTTATTCACCTTCTTGACGCCCTGTTTGGTTCCTCATTGTTTTACCTTGTTTAGTTTCAGTTTCTTGGATAGCTGGCTCATGCCTGATTTAGACTTGTAAGAGAAATTTCTGTCGTAACCAGAAACTGCTGTTAACCCAATGCCGTAACCTGAAGTGCACCTCCCGAGAAATGTAACTACACATCGGGTCGACACAGCCCGTAATGACTTGAATGGAGTGGAAGGTTGTGGTTTAGCGTTGGGAAGGGTTTCCGTTTACATCGCAAGTTAGGATGTAGCTTTCCAGCAGCTTTCCAATCTTTATTCTATTCACCTGGGTTTCAGTTATCTTGCTTTGTCCTTGGCTAATCTGGTTTATTCTTATAAAGCTGGGCCCCAGTGGGTTTTGCCCCACTTTCCATCCTATGCCTCTTAGCTTTTCTGAGTTGTTTTGTTACAGACCCTCCTACACCCAGCTCCAGAGGCAGTTTTTCTAGTTTCCTCAACGTCCTCATCCAAGGAATATTATTGGATGAGTCATTACATTTTCTCCTGTGTAAAATCTAGTAGGTGTAAATGTAGTAGCTGACTCATTATTTTCTTAATTAATTCAGGAAAATTTGGAAGAAAGTTAAAAATTCCCCACAACACTTTTTTTTAAGTAGTTAAAACCATCCTAAAAGTTTATCATGTAAGACATGGAAAAGCACCAAAGCCTGAGAAGGGGAGATGTGGAAACAAGACAGTTTGCAATTTACATAAACATTTACTTGAAAGTCTGTTAGAATGCTAAATACTTCTCACAGTTTACTGCATAGTCAACTACTCGATTCTTCTTTATCATTACTTCCTCATGATGCAATCATCAAGGACCTCGCTTCCTCATACTGGGAGAATTTGAAACAGCCTTATGTGCTTTAATGAGAACACGTCGGGCTCTGGCTGCTAATGCTACTGCTTACAACCACAGTTCAACAGAAGCTCTCTGTCACAGAGCATGTTTGCCGTCAAATACTTTGAAGAACTACCTCTGTGTGCTCCTCATCACATTCTCTTGAAGACGACTGAAAATGTCCTATGATCAAAGAAAGATCTGAAGAATTATTCATAAGATTTCTGACGACTTTATCTCTGTTGCTTTCATAAAGGTGCGGTCCAGTGCAGCTTACGCTACAGCAGGTAAGACAGGAATCACTGAGGAACCTTTGCTTCATATTCGAAAGATTCAGTTGGGAGCCTTCACAAGCAAGACTACCAATTCGACCAACCGCCAGGCTTTTGTCAAGGATGGTTAAATAATTAGCATTAGTCATAACCATCAAGTAAAAGAAAATACAACTCTCTTTGGATTTGGATTGGATTAAACTAAATTAATATTCTATTCCTATAGGTCCTCTTATAGACGTTTGGCTTATTTACTCAGGAATCCACAAATCCCCCAGAGGGAAACAAACTGCCTCCAAAAAACAGAACAAAAAAGAGCTCTGACGAGTTGGACTGTTAGATCTTTTGCCTCTCTTCCCCCTGTGGCTCTTTTGCATAAAGCATCACAGACTGGCTGGGTTGGCAGACGCGGGGATGCTGTAACCAGTTCACTGACGTCATTTCAGATGATTTCTGAAATAGAAGCTAAACTTTTTCCAAAGAGTTCTGGTACTAGATTGAGACAACCCTTTACAGCTTCACAAATGGGTTTCCTGGGTCCTGAATTGAAATGATCAGATGAGAAAACAACGTAATCAGCCGGGATAGTTTCCTCAGCCCGGGTCTTAAGTATCACCATGCTGGAGTTTTGCAGTCTGAATATCCAGAGCTGTCAGAGAACATACAAGAAAAACATTTTCCCCTGGAGGAAAATGTGCACTTTGTCAAAGAAAGAACAAAAAGTGATGACTACAAAGTGAAGCGGCCGTCTCTTGGAATGAGGAACATCTGAAAATAGTGCTGAGACTGGGGATTCTCCAGTTTCCCATGGGACTATGATTTGGCAAATAGTTAAAGGACTGGGGCCACAACAAAAGGCGTCATCATCAGGGAACACTAACAAACACATTCATCAGCCAGCTAGCGTTTCCTCCTTTAGTGCGCTTACATGCAATGTGTGAGAAAGCAATGACGTCTGCAGGAATCAGCATGATTTCCTTGATGCTCCTGACAAACAATTTTACTCTAATGAATCTTGGGTGCCAGGAACAACAGGCTCTAACTGCTGATGCTGGAAACAAACCCATCCCAAGAAATTTAGCAATGATACAAGCATGAGATGACAAATGAATGCTGGGAAGCAGAACTGGTGGGAGAGAATGATTATTCTATTTAGATACAAAACAGAAAAAAGCCTTTCACAGCATGGCTCCAATTCATCAAGGTGTGCTGCTTTACACAGCCGGTAATATACAGTGGGGCAAAAAAGTATTTAGTCAGCCACCGATTGTGCAAGTTCCCCCACTTAAAATGATGACAGAGGTCAGTAATTTGCACCAGAGGTACACTTCAACTG
The DNA here is from genome assembly GCF_056152115.1 of Neolamprologus brichardi. NCBI lineage: Eukaryota > Metazoa > Chordata > Actinopteri > Cichliformes > Cichlidae > Neolamprologus > Neolamprologus brichardi. The sequence goes on along the minus strand of NC_142124.1, from coordinate 28,408,129 downwards.
TGAGAGACAGAATGTGAAAAAAAAATCCATGAATTCACATGGTAGGATTTGTAAAGAATTTATTCGTAAATCAGGGTGGAAAATAAGTATTTGGTCAATAACAAAAATACAACTCAATACTTTGTAACATAACCTTTGTTGGCAATAACAGAGGTCAAACGTTTACTATAGGTCTTTACCAGGTTTGCACACACAGTAGCTGGTATTTTGGCCCATTCCTCCATGCAGATCTTCTCAAGAGCAGTGATGTTTTGGGGCTGTCGCCGAGCGACACGGACTTTCAACTCCCGCCACAGATTTTCTATGGGGTTGAGGTCTGGAGACTGGCTAGGCCACTCCAGGACTTTCAAATGCTTCTTACGGAGCCACTGCTTTGTTGCCCGGGCGGTGTGTTTTGGATCATTGTCATGTTGGAAGACCCAGCCTCGTTTCATCTTCAAAGTTCTCACTGATGGAAGGAGGTTTTGGCTCAAAATCTCACGATACTTGGCCCCATTCATTCTGTCCTTAACACGGATCAGTCGTCCTGTCCCCTTGGCAGAAAAACAGCCCCATAGCATGATGTTTCCACCCCCATGCTTCACAGTAGGTATGGTGTTCTTGGGATGCAACTCAGTATTCTTCTTCCTCCAAACACGACGAGTTGAGTTTATACCAAAAAGTTCTACTTTGGTTTCATCTGACCACATGACATTCTCCCAATCCTCTGCTGTATCATCCATGTGCTCTCTGGCAAACTTCAGACGGGCCTGGACATGCACTGGCTTCAGCAGCGGAACACGTCTGGCACTGCGGGATTTGATTCCCTGCCGTTGTAGTGTGTTACTGATGGTGACCTTTGTTACTTTGGTCCCAGCTCTCTGCAGGTCATTCACCAGGTCCCCCCGTGTGGTTCTGGGATCTTTGCTCACCGTTCTCATGATCATTTTGACCCCACGGGATGAGATCTTGCGTGGAGCCCCAGATCGAGGGAGATTATCAGTGGTCTTGTATGTCTTCCATTTTCTGATGATTGCTCCCACAGTTGATTTTTTCACACCAAGCTGCTTGCCTATTGTAGATTCACTCTTCCCAGTCTGGTGCAGGTCTACAATTCTTTTCCTGGTGTCCTTCGAAAGCTCTTTGGTCTTGGCCATGGCGGAGTTTGGAGTCTGACTGGTTGAGGCTGTGGACAGGTGTCTTTTATACAGATGATGAGGTCAAACAGGTGCCATTCATACAGGTAACGAGTGGGGGACAGAAAAGCTTCTTACAGAAGACGTTACAGGTCTGTGAGAGCCAGGGATTTTCCTTGTTTGAGGTGACCAAATACTTATTTTCCACCCTGATTTACGAATAAATTCTTTACAAATCCTACCATGTGAATTCATGGATTTTTTTTTCACATTCTGTCTCTCACAGTTGAAGTGTACCTCTGGTGCAAATTACTGACCTCTGTCATCATTTTAAGTGGGGGAACTTGCACAATCGGTGGCTGACTAAATACTTTTTTGCCCCACTGTATCCCAAGGCCCACGTTTTACACCAGTTATAATGAAGTATGTAGTCCCTTTACCCAACTTTGAGAGCTGGAAGTATATTCAATCTGTATAGTAAAATTTGCGTGACTTGCAGTATTTTCAGACACAGGCATTTATATATATAGCACTGCAGTTTTCTGCAAGTCTGTCAATGATGCCACTAAAGTGCTCAAATATATCCTGGGTTTCAGTGCTCACCACATTTAACGGCAAACATTTACGACCCTTTAACAGCACTGAATGCAGTTTGACACTTTTATCAGTCATACTGGACAGAAACAAAGCAGACGGGTTGATGGATGAGTAACGCATGCATGTGCTTATCTGAAGTCTGCATAATGTGGTGAAGTTTAGCTACAATGTTTGCTCGAGGGACATGTGCGCTGCCTGAAACTCAGCTTAACTTAAACAACATCCTTTGCTGAGTCTATGCTTTAGTTCCTTGTTTCACATTGATGTTTTAAATCTTTCAGTTTTATTGTATCACCAGAGAGACCCCCACAGCTGGAAGAAAATTTGTCGTAGTGTGACATGCTTGAGAAAACAAACAAACAAACAAAAATCAGATTCTGATTCTTTAATAGCTTCAAAAGCTAGCAGAGGTGCTTTGTGTCCCCCTTGAATATTGTGTATATCACAGGTTGGGTGATATTTTCCAAATGGCTCTTATCATTATCTTTAAACACTCAGTTGTTCCAAACAAAACCATAGCTTATGAGGTGACTTTTATATTAAAACAAAACAAAAAAACTGGTCTGAACAACTATGCTTTAAATATCAATTTGGATATTGTGCTAATACACTGTTAACTAGGGATGGGTATCGTTTAGGTTTTATCCGATACCGGTGCCAAACCAGTACTTTTGAAATGGTGCCGGTGCTTAAACGGTGCTCAAACCGGTGCTTAAAGAATGGAAAACACAAAATTGGTCCAAAAACCTCTCATGTTCAGCTGGGTTTTTTTTTGTAAAAAGATAACAATGTTAGCCTTTTCTGCAGCTATAGGGCATATATGGTATCACTCTTTGCTGGAAGCAGTGCTTAAACAATGGAAAACACACAAACTTTGTCCAAAAACCTCTCATGTTTAACTGTTTTCCACTCTTTCTTTGGTCATTTTAGCCTTTTTGGCCAGGGTGAAGGGAGTATCTGCCATCAAACAAGAAGACAGCCGCATGTAACTACGACGGTGTTTGCTAGTTCACCTTACATGCATTAATGTAATAACGTGGTTAAACTCCTCAATGTAAATTACACACGAACAACATTAAGCTACCGATGTTGCTAACTCCGGGCCCGATAACAGGCACCACACCTGCAGTAGATGTGCTCGATGTGAGGTCTCGCAGCAAGCTATCAAATACGGCGCATTTCTCGGCTTTAAAAAAAAACGCTATGCGTCGCCAGGTGTTTCATCTGATTCGAGGTGTTACCTCCTTTGCACAGTATCACAGTATCAGCTTAAAGCACTTGTTGCAGGCTGCTGAGTTTGCATCTTTTGCTGTGAAGTACAGCCAGACTTTTGACCGCTTTGCCTTGGGCATTTTTAATCTGTAGCTCTGTTCTAAAAGAACGTACGTACCTGGACCCGCCTACTATCCTCGGAAACTAAAATGATTGGCTGGAATCCAAAGTGTATCATTCCATACCAGTTGGTGGCGGTAATGCACCTTTCAGTTGTTTGCCAACCGCCAATACAAATGTAAGGAAGAAGAAAGTGTATCACAGCTCAGGAAAAAATAATAAAGCACCGAAATGTGTGCTGCTTTTCGGTCTGGTTACTACCGTTTATGTCAGAACCGGTGCCATCATGGCACCGGATACCGGTACCCATCCCTACTGTTAACTGATCAGGATGCACAACCTGTACCGTGTGATAGTGCTGCTGAGGAACTGACAACAATACTATCTTACCTTACAAGCTACTGGACTCTGGAATGTAAACTTCTACACAGGTGCACTACATCTACAATCTATAGAGATTTACATAGACCATGACGTCTTTCAATGGGACTCAAAGACATTGACAGAGATTAACATCACATATACCTCTCAACTGAAGCATAACAAAACCATAAGGTTTTAGCTAGAATTTTGTGCCTGAGGCCTGAAGAAGAATCAGCAAGGAGATGGAGCTACTAGATTACAAACCACATTTTTAAATGTGGTAGCAATATTATCACATTCACACTTGTGCTGTTAATGTACAGTTTGAGAGTTGTTTTTTCTGCTGCTATATGAATCCATTATACTCTTGTAGAAAATGTATGTAAGATCAAATCCAGAATTTGTAGGCATTGCTGTGTGTTGAATTAATGAACATCTTTCCAGAGCTATTACAGTGTAAATTAGTACATACAGTCTATAACAACAAGGACACATCACTTGTCCCTCTCATAAGTGTCGGATGGAACAGATGTATGACTTTTTAATCAATTCAGATTTCTATACAGGTAGTAGATACAAGTACAAGTAGTGTTGTGCAAATGTGCTGATGATGCTATATATTAGGGCAGGGCAATATGGCCAAAAATATTTATCAGGATATATATTTGAAAATATAATTGAAACTTTATTAGTGCAAAAAACCCCATCAATGTATTTTCACTTAAACAAGCAGCTGTTTTTTTTATGTGCATTAAAGCTATATAAAAATGTAACAGTGCAAATGCAAATTCCTTGCTGACAGTTTAACCAGCAGGCATTTCCAGTGGAAACTGGCCGACATATCCTCAGCATAACCATGTTTAATATCCACAAAACTTAAAAAGAGGTTATACACACACAATACGGTAATATTATGTTTACAAACCAATTCTGGTTCATCTGTTTCTTTCGCCCTTCTCATTCTCCGTCGCCGCCATGCTTTTTCCGACATGTGCGTATAAAAACAAAGGCAGTGGGCATGCGCGTTTTACCCATATTCTACCGTGATATTTCATTTTCTTATTATTGCCTAACATTACACCAGTATTACCGTGAATGGTATGATATAGCCCAGCCCTATATTCAGTGTAGATCTGGCATTAAAGACTTCTAAGCAGTGTTTTACTTACAACACATTTCTTTAATGACTGCTACTTTGTCTCCAGTGTCAGAAATACTTTATGCCTGTATGGCCTGCTATGAATACGTTATCTATGTTATCTTAAATAATGTACATAACATTACAAAAAAGCTTCTAGTGTTGATATTAAACTAACATGTCAGATAATGAAACCTATTTCCAGACAGATTAGCGTCTATATGCTAGACTTTTAATTTAAAAACATATAACAGTGCCTGAGAGAGCAGGCCAGGCCATAAGACGCTTCATGAATACTTGAGAATGCATAAGGAAATCCTTTATGTTAAAAAATGATGTGTAGGCTTTATTCACCTGCAACAGCACAAAGTCAGCACAAAGATTACAGTAAGTAACACTGCACAAAAATCCGTTTCAGTTCCCTGAGGCACAATACATCCCATACTGTGCAGCATGCCCTTTACTTTAACATCAGCGGCCCATTTGATAAACCCATTTCAACAACGCGCCTCAGGTTTATTGCTGTGGCATCAGAATCATCCACTAAGAAAAGGGGGACATGCACCATTATGTGAAACATTTCCCAGGGTGCCTGCTGCTCGCAAACAACATATCACTTAACAGCAGCCGCCTCCCCACCCTCCACATGCAGTAGCACCACATTGCAATACTGAAATGTGGTCTCAGCAAAAACACTTGATATTAGCTTATTCATTTTACAAAGCAGAAACTTACACGAGAATGAAATATTAATGTTTACGTGTACAGCAACGACCATTCAACCCACCAGAGGAAGAAAGTGAAGAATATTCAAGCAGGGTAGCTGTCATGTCACCTGAATAATTAACTTGCTTACTTCAGCTGAGTTCAGTGAGTGAACACTTATTTCTTACATAAGGATAATTATTTCACATGCAGAACTTATAAACTATCATTTAAATACTTCTGTTTGTAAACATTTATTAAATTATTGTGAAAGCTGAGGAAAAAAATCCTGGAAGCATGTGGTCTGTGACTTAGCTATGAAAAAGGAAGATTGTACTGTCACTGCTATATCTGACAAAATTAAATACTGATTTCTTCCCCACTGCTATCAGACTCCTGAACAGCTGACCTACCTTAACTGCAATTTGCACATCAGGACACTTTGCACGCTAAGTTCATTTTGCACATTAAGCTCTTTTGTACATCCATTTACATCGACATCTTCATACCTCACTTGTCTTCACTTACTTATTTTTGTACTTATTTACTTATTTACAATGTCGGACTCTGTAGTTTTCTCTGGTCCCCTCCCCAATCAGACCAGGAGTGACATGTTTAGCCGCATGTTCTCCTTAAATTGCTGGCTGTCTGAGTGGTGTCCCAGAAACGATGTGGGCTTCATAGATAATTGGCAAACCTTCTGGAGGAAACCTGGTCTTGTTAGGAGAGATGGCATCCATCCCACTTTGGATGGAGCAGCTCTCATTTCTAGAAATATGGACAAATTTATTAAACCCCTCAAAACATGACTATCCAGAGTTGGGACCAGGAAGCAGAGTTGCAGTCTTACACGCCTCTCTGCAGCTTCTCTCCTCCTGCTACCCCCCCAAAAACCCATCTCCATAGAGACTGTGTCTGCTTCCAAAAAGACAAAAAACAAACTAAAAACCAGCAACAAACAACTTAAACATTTACAAAGAAAGAACAATACAGTATCCACATCTGAACCAAAGAGTAAAACATTGAAATGTGGATTATTAAATATTAGGTCTCTCTCTTCCAAGTCTCTGTTAGTACATGACTTAATAAATGATCAACAAATTGATTTACTCTGCCTTACAGAAACCTGGTTGCAGCAGGATGATTATGTTAGTTTAAATGAATCAACACCCCCGAGTCATTCTAACTACCAGAAATCTCGAAGCACAGGTCGAGGGGGCGGTGTGGCAGCAATTTTTCACACCAGTCTATTAATTAATGAAAGACCAAGACAGACTTTTAATTCATTTGAAAGCCTGATGCTTAACATTATCCACCCCAGCTGTGTAACTCAGAAACCAGTCTTACTTGTTATCATCTATCGTCCACCTGGGCCTTACACAGAGTTTCTGTCTGATTTCTCAGACTTTATATCTGATTTAGTTCTGAGCTCAGATAAAATAATTATTGTGGGTGATTTTAACATCCATGTTGATGCTAAAAATGACAGCCTCAACATGGCATTTAATCTGTTGTTAGACTCAATTGGTTTCTCTCAAAATGTAAAAGAACCCACCCACCACTTTAATCACACTCTAGATCTTGTTTTAACATACGGCATAGAAACTGAACATTTAACAGTGTTTCCTGAAAACCCTCTCCTGTCTGATCATTTCTTGATAACATTTACATTTACAATAATTGATTACGCAGCAGTGGAGAGTGGACTTTATCAAAGTAGATGTCTTTCTGAAAGCGCTGTAACTAAGTTTAAGAATATAATCCAGCCACTGTTATCATCGTCAATGCCCTGTACCAACACAGAGCAGAGCAGCTATCTGAACGCTACCCCAACAGAGGTCGATTATCTTGTTAATAATTTCACCTCCTCACTACGTACGACTCTGGATACTGTAGCTCCAGTGAAAACTAAGGTCTCTAATCAGAAGTACATGACCCCGTGGTATAATTCTCAAACACGTACCCTCAAGCAGACGACTCGTAATCTGGAGAGGAAATGGCGTGTCACAAATTTAGAGGATCATCATTTAGCCTGGAGAAATAGTTTGTTGCTTTATAAGAAAGCCCTCCGCAAAGCCAGAACAGCTTACTATTCGTCACTGATTGAAGAAAATAAGAACAACCCCAGGTTTCTCTTCAGCACTGTAGCCAGGCTGACAAAAAGCCAGAGCTCTTTTGAGCCAACCATCCCTTTAACGTTAACTAGTGATGACTTCATGAACTTCTTCACAAATAAAATTTTTATCATTAGAGAAAAAATTACCAATAATCATCCCACAGATGTAATATTATCTACAGCTACTTGTAGTTCCATTGATGTTAAGTTAGACTCTTTTTTTCCAATCGATCTTTCTGAGTTAACGTCAATAATTACTTCCTCCAAACCATCAACGTGTCTTTTAGACCCCATTCCTACAAAACTGCTCAAAGAAGTTCTGCCATTGATTAATTCTTCGATCTTATATATGATCAACCTATCTCTAATAATCGGCTATGTACCACAGGCCTTCAAGGTGGCTGCAGTTAAACCTTTACTCAAAAAGCCATCTCTAGACCCAGCAGTCTTAGCTAATTATAGGCCAATCTCCAACCTTCCTTTCATATCAAAAATCCTTGAAAGAGTAGTTGTCAAACAGCTAACAGATCATCTGCAGAGGAATGGTTTATTTGAAGAGTTTCAGTCAGGTTTCAGAGCTCATCACAGCACAGAAACAGCTTTAGTGAAGGTTACAAATGATCTTCTTATGGCCTCTGACAGTGGACTCATCTCTGTGCTTGTCCTTCTTGACCTTAGTGCAGCATTCGATACTGTTGACCATAATATTCTATTAGAGCGATTAGAACATGCTGTAGGTATTACAGGTATTGCACTGCAGTGGTTTGTATCATATCTATCTAATAGACTCCAATTTGTGCATGTAAATGGAGAGTCCTCTTCACACACTGAGGTTAATTATGGAGTTCCACAGGGTTCAGTGCTAGGACCAATTCTGTTTACATTATACATGCTTCCCCTAGGCAGCATCATTAGAAGACATAGCATACATTTTCACTGCTATGCAGATGACACCCAGCTCTATCTGTCCATGAAGCCAGATAACACACACCAATTAGTTAAACTGCAGGAATGTCTTAAAGACATAAAAACTTGGATGGCCACCAACTTTCTGCTTCTCAACTCAGATAAAACTGAGGTCATTGTACTCGGCGCTGAAAAGCTTAGAAATTTGGTATCTAACCAGATTCTTACTCTGGATGGCATTACCTTGGCCTCCAGTAACACTGTGAGGAACCTTGGAGTCATTTTTGACCAGGATTTGTCCTTCAACGCACATATTAAACAAATATGTAAGACTGCGTTCTTCCATTTGCGCAACATCTCTAAAATTAGAAATATCCTGTCTCAGAGTGACGCTGAAAAACTAGTTCATGCATTTATTACTTCCAGGCTGGACTACTGCAATTCATTATTATCAGGATGTCCAAAAAACTCACTGAAAAGCCTTCAGTTAATCCAAAATGCTGCAGCAAGAGTACTGACAGGGACTAGAAAGAGAGAGCATATTTCTCCTGTTTTGGCTTCCCTTCATTGGCTTCCTGTTAAATCCAGAATTGAATTCAAAATCCTGCTCCTCACATACAAGGTCTTAAATAATCAGGCCCCATCTTATCTTAATGACCTTGTAGTACCATATCACCCTATTAGAGCACTTCGCTCTTGCTCTGCAGGCCTACTTGTTGTTCCTAGAGTATTTAAAAGTAGAATGGGAGGGAGAGCCTTCAGTTTTCAGGCCCCTCTTCTGTGGAACCAGCTTCCAGTTTGGATTCGGGAGACAGACACTATCTCTACTTTTAAGATTAGGCTTAAAACTTTCCTTTTTGCTAAAGCATATAGTTAGGGCTGGACCAGGTGACCCTGAATCCTCCCTTAGTTATGCTGCAATAGATGTAGGCTGCCGGGGGATTCCCATGATGCATTGAGTTTTTCCTTTCCAGTCACCTTTCTCACTCACTATGTATTAACAGACCTCTCTGTATTGAATCGTATCTGTTATTAATCTCTGTCTCTCTTCCACAGCATGTCTTTATCCTGTCTTCCTTCTCTCACCCCAACCGGTCGCAGCAGATGGCCGCCCCTCCCTGAGCCTGGTTCTGCCGGAGGTTTCTTCCTGTTAAAAGGGAGTTTTTCCTTCCCACTGTCGCCAAAGTGCTTGCTCATAGGGGGTCATATGATTGTTGGGCTTTTCTCTGTATCTATGAAGCGCCTTGAGGCGACATTTGTTGTGATTTGGCGCTATATAAATAAAATTGAATTGAAATTGAATTGAATTTATCTTTCATTATTTTTATCCTTATTTTTCTTATCTTTATTTATCTCAATATCTTGTCTTATTTTTATCCTTATTTATCTTGTTCCTTCAAACCTACCTAACTTGAAGAATTTCATTGCACAGAGAATTGCTATTTCTTCTGTACACATGACAATAAACACTTTGAATCTCTTGAATGTTAGCATTAAGTTAGCTGACACTACAACATATGTGCCAATATTAAACCTTAATGCTAGTTACTGCCTGCAGTAACACACAACGAACACCTTTCATAAAGGATTGCAGTGACACAGTGTATAGTTACTAGTGACAACCAAAATTACAGAGGAAGAGAAAACAAACAAGAGCAACTCGCTCTACTGACACTGAAAAGGTTAGCTGGAAAAGTCCGAGTGTCCTTTTTTAAAGTTGCTGTAATAACGGTCATGATAACTGTGTTGTGAAAATCTGATATTGTGGTTCTGTATTTTATTTAAGATTAAGGTTTTAAGCGTACATTACTAATATTTTAATCTCTGAACTGGAACTTCTGGTTAAGCTAACCTGACTGTATCAAACCTATATGAAAGCTAAGTTGTCAAGCTAGCTAAACAGTGAGTGTTGACTCTTCCGTTGATTATCAGTTTATTAATATTGTTTGGAGATTGTGCTAATTATTTTTTTTAACATTTATTTCTTGTTTTTCTGCTGGAAGCATCAAAGGACTCAATTCAGCAAAAGTGAGGTAAGTGTAAGTAGCCAAAATTATTGACCTGATTTAGAGATTTTTTGTAATAAATTAGCAAAAAAGCTTATGCAACATAGTTACACAAGTTCATATGAAACCTGTGAATTATGGTAATTCTCAGTAGAACTTGTATACAAAACTACAGATCAATTGGTTTCTAATTTTATATTTTAACCCTTTAAAACCGGTTGGAGCGGCACGCTCTGTTTTGCATAACTATTTTTAAATCCCGGTAGCTCTGCAACCACGTAAGCTAGCGCAATAATTTTTTTTTGCATATGAAACCGGAGGAGTTGTACTTACATCTTATGCCATCAGCTTGTCCTAGGTCACAGTTTCCTTCCACATATAGCTTTGCAAAAACTGCATAAAAAGCGCTTGCAGCAACAAAAATATAATATTCCAGAAACACGCTTTGCCGATCCGATCAGCTGTTCATAACACTTCCTACGTTGGAATAGACGTCAGCGCGAACTTTTGCGTGTCTGCCATTATCTGACCGAAACCGGAAGTGACGTCATTTTGCGGAAACGTAGTTGTTTTTTTTTTTTTTTTACCATCAGGGCCGCATGAGCCTATACTGGTGTTTTAGTTATCTTTGACTTTATGACTTTCTGTGTCGTTTCTGGGATGCTTAGGACTCATATCGCACTGCTGGAAATAGTTTATTTTTGATACATATGCTGCTTTTTGGCAAATTTGCAGTACAATATTTATTTTCGTTTTTCCTGCAGTATATAAAAATTGGTGTATTTCAAAAATAAAACTATGAAGACACTCAAAATAAATTTCCTGTGGTAGGAAACTATTTTGTGCAACTTTTTTGTATTTACAGTTTTGAGGGATAAGCCTCTTAAATTTCTCTAACTAGAAATATATGTTAAAAAAACAAAAATGATTTTCAATTTTTTTGTAGTTTATTGCACTTTTTTGCAATTTATGTAATTACTATGCACTTAATGCATACATATTATTAGAATCTGGGCTATAATGGTTGTATTGATGTATAGCAACTTGAAATGCTCCCAAAAATGGCACTACAGCATGTAAAAATATAATATAAGCTCTGGCGGACTTGGTTCTATGGTAGGCCTTAAAGGGTTAAAGGAATCACAATTTAGATAACAACAATTAAATAAGTTGGTAGAATTATTCTCTTACTCCCCCATATCATTAAGTTGTATCTCTGTCTGCAGACAAACATGAATATCTGCTAAAAAAAGAGCATAAAAACTCAAGAGACTTGGCATTTCCCAGCACTTTCAGCAGCTTACAAATCAAACAAAACACAAGGGGATTTGTGTCAAGCACAATCAAACTTTATTCGTGATTTCCTAATTCAATACAGAAGAATTTGAGAAAATGTTTTAGGTCAAATTAAAAATTCCTAAGGGGAATCTAGGTCATCACGGCAGCAGAAGATAATGAAGAGGGAAATACTGCAAAAAGAAGCAAATTGCGTGGAGCTGTCTTTGTAAGTAAAGAGAAAAAGACTCGCTTTATTATCAGTAGCCTTCAAAAAGACTTGTTTAACAGCCTAAAGGTAATTCACAATAAAAAGCTGCTCTCAACATTGAGCTATTCAGAGATTGAGATGAAACACTACCAGAGGATATCCCTGATGGCTTACCCTAAATCTTTCAACTTTAACTGAGGATAATGGTAAATAGCAAGGTGACGCCATGAGGCCCTCCGGATCATAAATCGTCATAATTTAAGATTTAGTAGTGCATTCATTAAACACTGAAGTCACTCAGTTCAAAATGAGTAAGGCAGGATAGTCACAGTGAGAGAGAACAAAATGAGCTTGAACTTCTTGGTAGGTCCGGGGCATTTTGCAGCACTGAGTTTCATTCATGTTTAATCGGCTCTCAGACTGTAGCACCTCTTTGATATCACACAGTGGGCACAGTGAGAAGAAAGCCATGACTTCAGGCTCTGCTGCACATCTATCCTTTGATTAATGAGAGGGCACCATTTAATCACTCCTGTCTCCTCAGGAAATTTCAAAAGACCAATCTTTAGACTCAGCTGAGGGACTCCTGTGTGTGGAGGGGTCATTGTCTTCCATTATCTACTTGGACATAGAATAGAACATTTCTTAGCACATTTTAATGAGTGTGTATGGGTGTGGGTATGCATGTTCCCTTTGAAATGATAGTTTAAGGCTCTTGTTCTCCATTGTTCCAAGACCGGAATGGATATTGATGGGATTTAATTGACATTAATGTTATTGTCCATTTTGCTTGTAGGTCAGGTTATTTATTGATTACTTCACTGATTCCTGATTAACTTTATGTGGAAGCCATTGTGGAACCAAGGTAAAATGTTTTATCACTTGAGTTGGAGCGCATTGTAGAAAGAATCTGATGATTTAGAACACTCCCAACACAAATGTTAATAAAGCTGCAAAATTATAGAGGCCAGATAAACCTGATGAAGAGTGTAAGAAAAGTACTGCAATACATTAAATAGGAAGACTTGTAGCTAAAGGGAAGGCTCGTTGAATAAAAAGCTGAATGCAATGGTAATTCTATAACCATGTATTTTATTTTCCAAGTACTACTGCTCTCTTCTGAAGATGCTTGTTAACCTAACAAGCAATTCTAAACTGGCGCTAGATATAGATCGAGTGTTGTTGTCTATCTCTTTATACTGGCTCTTTGATGGATTGTCCATACTAAGATTTCGTGCAAGACTGCAACACTTATTTCAGTTTAAAGGTCTTTTTATTTCAGTCACACTGGTAGAGGATGTGTTAATAATCTTGTTTTTCGTGACCAGAACTTCATCGACGTTGTTTTACCTCACAGCCTGACATTCACAGTAAAATTACTTCATACAATCTCAGTACAACCACCAGGTCAAGTTGTATAAGAAATGGACCCTTCACTTGTTTTCCCATCTTCTGTTAAAGGCTCAGCAGTTTATCAGCAAACCGTGGGACAGCACTATATGGGTCATACATAAACAGATGGTGGGACATGATCTAATCTGGCCACAACGGGAAACAGCGGTTCAAAAAAAACAAAAAAACATCCAACACAGAAGCTCCAAGAAGATGAAACACATTTCAAATTTCACACTTTGCAATCCGACAACCCTGAATGGAAAGCTTTACAACTCATTTGCCTCGTCCATCACCTCTGTTCTGGCGATGTTATAATAACATGCTCGCTCAAGCTGACAAGTTCCACGCTTTCATTTTTGTTAGGAAAACAAATACACTCCAGAGATATGTGGCGCAGGAAAAGGGAGACATGGGCTGTCTAAATGAATGTGTATCACCTACAGAGACAGGAAATTAAAAGTGAGAAGTCCTGATAACAGCACACATGTCTGCAAAGTGAAGGGGTCTAATTGTGCTAAAAGATATGACAGACAAAGATGTGATGTAATCAGTTCAGCAGATGATGCTGGAATGAAAAAGATAATGGTGACAGCTTGAAAGACATTAATTAATGGAGGCATTTGAAATTTGAAAAAGAAAAGAAAAAAAACGTCCCTGACATGTCAAAGTATAGTTTGTTTCTGACATCTGACATCTATAATGTTGATGACTTCAGTCCAGCTCCATTAGCACTTTACTTAAATGGCATTTCGATTACCTGCCTCCAAGCTCTCACCTACATTTATTTTATTCAAAATGATACAGTGTGGAAGCTAATGGATTTTTTCGCCAATACAGGTGCAGGCGGAAGAATAAAATGTGACGCGTGGTTCTTAGTCCACAAATTCCTGAAGATAAACACAACTTTTCTTCACAGGTAAAAGTTATCCAGTAACAGAAATTTCCAAACACACAAACAACTACAAATAGCTAGCTAAGCATAACTTCAATGGGAAAAAATTGAAAAAATGTAAACAAAAAACAAAAAAGAAAAAAAAACAAACAAAGAAAAAAAAAACCCACAAGATGAATGAATGCACAAGAATGCACAAACTACCAGACTTCAAAGAAGTAGGAATGACTCAGCATCCCAGTCTCCAGCTGTCTATGTCCACAATGGAGTACAACCTAAGCTTAAAGATAATAAAACTTGTACTGTCAGGATTAATGTCATTAAAATGACGTTAGTGAGATAGCGGCACTAACGTGGTGCAACCCCATCCACGGGGCAATCCGTGGTAACTCGTTAATGGAGATTTGCCGCATTAATGCAGTTATGGCGTTAGCGTCGTTTTAACGAGATCAACGCTGACAGCACTAAATAAAACTGAAAAATATTTTAAAGCTAGGATGTTGCATCTTGGGTTGAGATTTTCAGTTTAGCTACTGGTTTTCTTGCATATTTTGCTGTGGAAGTACTGCGTTTTGTTGGAAGTTGTTGAAGTAGCTCCCTTTTACGTGCTGATGTGTTCACTGAGGCCATTGTATGATCCATTTTGGCTGCATTTCCATGTTTTAAGCATGAAATTTGCTCATTTAAAGGATGTCTCATGTATCTCTTAAGCAGAAATATCTGTTGCCTAGCTGGACAAATGTAGCACAGGTCTACTATTATTGGCCTAATGTATTTTAACAATCATTTCAGCATCCAGATAATCTCTTTCATACTCCCTTACATGAATTTAGCCTGGTTGTCATGAAATAGGCATTTGAAACAATAACTACCAGTATCTTTGAATGTGTGTGATTTCACTAATCCTACACATTCTTTGCAAGACAACTGGGTGCTTTTATGTAAAGAATGATCTGAGAACACTGAGGCTAATGAAGTAACAAGAGAAACATAGTAAGTAGTCTTTCAGTTTGCATGATCAATTTTGATTATTGTTCATTTTCATTGCCATGTCAACATGTTTTAGAGCAACGTTTTCTCATTTTGAACTCTTTTAGGTGTAAGTCATCGTCAGTGATTACCCTAAGCCCAAAGCAACACCAAACATGGGCAACCAAAATGCATCATTTTGTTAGCATGTAATTGTTCTCCCAATTCTTATAAATCAGGAAACAACAAAAATAACAATTTTAACTTACAGACATCAAACACTCCCCCACCCCGGAAAAAGTCAATTTCGCCTTTTACAAAAATATAAGGTTAGTGTAATGTTAGATTTTGCATTAATACCTATGACTGAGACCTCAAAGGTAATTCCTCGACTGCTTCAGTAACAGCCTGTTTGATTTTAACAAGTTAAGTAAATTTGCGGTCAATTTAGACTCAATTCAAAATCTCCTACTTGGGACGAACACTAAATGTAAATAGCTGACTTTCTGAATAAACCCATCCATCTTTGCAAGGTCAATTTTTGCTTTCACTAAAGTCCAAATGTTTAACCATAATTAGCTTAGCTGTCCTACTCTTGTTACTGCTCTTTCCTACTGCTGTTACAATCAAATGAACATCTCTGCAAATATAAATTAGCTGAGACCTTAGGTTGATGGTAGTTACTAGCAAACACAGAAACTTACATACACTATATAGTACAGGTCTATGATACATCACCAAATAGAACAATTTGTGGCAATACAGACAAGCAGAGAAACATGCACAACATTGCTTCAGTCTCATAGCTACATGCAGCACAGTCAGTCCTCCAAATCATCAAGCACTTAAAGTACCATTACTCATTAAAGACAGAAGGAAAATCACACTGCAACTCGATACACCTGGATAAGAAGCAAACTGGTAAGAGGGCTGATTTTACATTGGCAGTTTACATTCAGGACTATGCTGCTATTGCTTTTCTTTGTTGTAACTTTTAAACTTTTTAAAATTTCTCTTCCCATTCAAATGAATGGCAAAATCTTCAAATCTCTTCAAACCTACCCTACTTTGAAACTTAACTACTTCAGAGTATGCAATAAGGTTGATTGTGTTCATCTGGACTTTGGTTTTCAGTGGGAGAAACGCTACGTCATTCATCCAAGTGACTTCTTCACTTTTAGTCTCATTCACATTGCATTTTTGCTCGCAAATAATTTTCTAGTTCATGTTAGTATGTTATGTTTACAATGTTCACTGCCATTTTTAAGCAAGCTACTGGAAAGCACACAAAGTATTCATTAGAGGTGGGAATCACCATACATCCCACGATACGATATTATCACAATACTTAACGCACGATACGATATTATTGCAATTTTTTTTAAATATTTTGCGATATTCAGATTCTGTACATAAAGGTAAACTTTATCAATATTCATTTTTATCTAATATCAAAGTCTCACACTCAGTCTTTCTCTCATTTCAGCTTTATTGTTGACAAACTGAACGGTTTGTATTACAGTCTAGTCCAGCTTAACTGAACGCAACCATCTGGTACAATTATAGCTATTCTGAACTATGCAGTTTATGAAAACTATGCAGCCCCTTCAGCAACTGAAGAATTTGAAAGTAAATTAAAACAAAATATAATTTTACATTAAATAAAAAAGTTTTAAACTTAATTAAAATAAAATATGTCTTAAATTAAAATAAGTAAACTGTCATGTTTATTGCTGCCAAAAAAAAGTTAAACACATTTGGACAGTGAAGGAATGTCAGGATTCTTGCTCAGAAAAAGGATCAACATGCTCTGAAGTCAGAGCACAAAAACCTTTTTTGTAACAAAATATCGATTTCTGCTGTCCCTGTATCGATACATTATTAGCAAACAAAATATCACGATACTACACAGTATCGATTTTTTCCCCCACCCCTAGTATTCATGAATTGTATGTAAAATTATTTTGTGAAAAATAATTATTGTTTTTTCCATCTCCCTTCACTCTTTGGCTCACCTTGTTCTTGTTCATCTTCTTAGCTTGGCCTGGATTTACTGAAGGGCTCCTAAAAGTGGATTCTATTTATGTAAAATCATACTAACTCTTCACCACAATTACATATTTTGACTGTAGGCAACACTAACTAACTGTCAAAGAACCTGACAGATGCTTACGGCACATCAGTTGACCAATCTAGTATTTGCCAAAGCTTCACAATGACATGTTTTTGTTTTTTTGGTTTGTTTGTATAAAAGTCAACCCGACACACTGTTATGTTGATCACTCTGGACGCATGTTTGTTGAAGCACCACATGTATGGCTTTCATGGTTTGCTAACCTGTTCACCAACTCTCCGGTTGGTCTTCTGCACATGCCCCTGCTCACTCTGGTCTCCGGCTTTACTATATAAAAAGGAAAACCTCGTTAGGAAGATCATCACTGCCTGTCCCTGCAGCCTCCCTGGCACCGCCCCATTGAGCTCACTGCATCACTCCTCCCCTGTGGCTGAGCCAGGGACCACACCTCCACCACAGTTTGGATTTCTAAATAATATTTATTGGGTGTTTATAATTCATGTAACCATTATCAGTTACAATTACCATCAATCTGCATTTTGTTATTATTCAATTCAGAACTGCCCAGACCAGACACAGTGACATTCCACCAGAATCCCTTTGATCTTCTTTATGACATCAGCACACTCAAACCCTTACAGAGGGGAAAGGTTCCATTCTTGTCAGTCTTTCAAAGATAGTGGAAAGATTTACTAGGCAGGAAAACACTTAAAATACTCGAAACTTCAGTTTCTGACACAGTTGACAGTATTTTTAAAGAATCTTTTAGTTAGTGCAGAGATTTAGCATCAACCTCAATTTGAAATATGAGTCTGTCAAATCATGTTGTATGCAGCCTGAGAGCCGAGAACGAAAAACTTAAACAGCAAATCAAAGAGCTGAAAAATGAGAATAAAACTCTCAAACAAGAAAACTCTACCATACGTGACCTTAAAGTCAAGAACGCCGACCTTAAGGAGCAAAAAAGAGAGCTCATAAATGAGAACAAAATTCTCCAAAAAAACACTGATGTTCTCTTCAAACAAAGTGGGTTCTCTAAAAACAAGAGGAAAAGAGACCTGCAACTAGAGAATGAAAAAATTCACATCAGAATTCAAGAGCTGGAATATTTGAATAAAGTTCTACAGGATTCACAAAGCTCCAATAGCAAAGAAATTCAGCAACACAAAGAGGTGATGCAGGAAATGCAGGATGAAATCAGAGAGTTGCAAAGCAAAAATGCAGGCTATGTTATAAAAGTGAAAGGCATGGAAAAGGACAACCAGTCTTTAAGAGAGGACAATGATGCAATGATAAAACGCATGTGTGAGCTGAAAAGGGACTTTGAAAAGGAAAAAGATGACATGCAACAGGAAATACAGGCTGTTAAAACTGAGCTCCATCAGGCAAACACAGCCTTTAAAGAGTTACAAGAGAGTGAAGAAAGAAAAAGGATCATGAATGAGGAAAACAAAACAACGGACAGTGCACAGCTCAGACAGACCCTGGAACTCCAATGCTTTGCACATGAAATTGACATATTAAGGCAACATAACGAACTTCTTGAACAGGACCTCCAGGAGCTTTCCATAAGGAGTGGTGATTCTCAGAAAGAACTGAAACCACACGATGAGGGTATGAAAGGAGAATCACGGATCTTCAAAGCCACTGAGAAAGACTCTGAACATGATTTTAACGTGACCAACAGAGAAAAGGAGTTGTTGTGCCATGAATTTGAGGCACTGAAAAGAGAGCTTGAAGAGGTCAAGAAAAATCTGTATGATGTACAGGAAGCCATAAAAACAGAAGACATGGTGTTGCAAACCCAAGCTCAGACTCCCAAAGTTTCACAGGAAGAACATAACAATCTGATAAACAACTACGATGTCCAAGTTGTCATACTCTTACAACAAAATAAGGCCTTAGAAAATAAGGTTAGTGACCTTACCAAAAAGATGTGGAATGGACGGGAAGCGATGAGACAAATGGAAAAGAACTTTCAAGAACAAAGGAAGCTACTCGAAAATCTCCGAGGAGAATTCGAGGAAATTTAGCACAACTACGACTTTGGCCCTCCCTATTAAACCTGGTTAACGCAGGTTCAATAGGGAGGGATGGGGTGGGGGGTGGGGGGTATAACTTAGACAATGGAAATTCATTTGATTTAATTGGCCCAAAATGAGTGACTGTACCCAGACACTCAGTAGCAAAAAAATTACAGAGATTGAAGAGAGAAAACTGTTTCTGCATAGACTCCTATAGTACTGCAAGTCGTGTTTAAGGTATTTACGTATCTTTCAGAATTAGAAGCTATGCTGCGTCAGGGGTTATAACAGCTGTGCCCCCCCAACCGGTCGAGGCAGATGGCCGCCCCTCACTGAGCCTGGTTCTGCCGAAAGTTTCTTCCTGTTAAAAGGGAGTTTTTCTTTCCCACCGTCACCAAGTCTAAGGAGCTTGGGAGAAAAGCGCCTGGACTTCTTTAACTTAAAGAAGTCCAGGCGCTTTTCTCCAAGCTCCTTAGACTACTATGGCCTTGATGACTGAGAACCTTCACAGACACTGTCATCAAGGGTTTGCTCATAGGGGATCATCTGATTGTTGGGGGTTTTTCTCTCTTATATTGTATGGTCTTTACCTTACAATATAAACAGCCGTGAAGCGGCTGTTTTTGCAATCCGGTGCTTTAGAAATACATCTTAGCTGAACTGAACTCCATAACATCTGGACTGAAATGCCTACACACAACGGTAGGCATTTCAATCAAGAGCTCTGTCCAAAACGTTCAATGACAAGCATCAGCACCAGGATTGTTTTTTAGCTCACCAACAGTTCATGTTCCATACCCAGTTTTTATTGTAACTGCAACTTTGTAAGACTGGGTTGGGAGATGTTCTTGTGGTGAGCTTTTATTCACATAATTGGTTTCTTTAATAGTGAAATAAAATACATTTGTATAACTGGAAATGGCGTTCTCATGTGTGATTATCACATTGTATTCTTTAAACCATGTAACAGAATATATAATATATATAATTTACTCATAGTAATATTAATATCTAATGTGATTGAGTTTCCTCATCTCTACTTATGTGCTGATGTGTTCACTGAGGCCATTGTATGATCCATTTTGGCTGCATTTCCATGTTTTAAGCATGAAATTTGCTTATTTAAAGGGTGTCTCATGTATCTCTTATGCAGAAATATCTGTTGCCTAGCTGGACAAATGTAGCACAGGTCTACTATTATTGGCCTAATGTATTTTAACAATCATTTCAGCATCCAGATAATCTCTTTCATACTCCCTTACATGAATTTAGCCTGGTTGTCATGAAATAGGCATTTGAAACAATAACTACCAGTATCTTTGAATGTGTGTGATTTCACTAATCCTACACATTCTTTGCAAGACAACTGGGTGCTTTTATGTAAAGAATGATCTGAGAACACTGAGGCTAATGAAGTAACAAGAGAAACATAGTAAGTAGTCTTTCAGTTTGCATGATCAATTTTGATTATTGTTCATTTTCATTGCCATGTCAACATGTTTTAGAGCAACGTTTTCTCATTTTGAACTCTTTTAGGTGTAAGTCATCGTCAGTGATTACCCTAAGCCCAAAGCAACACCAAACATGGGCAACCAAAATGCATCATTTTGTTAGCATGTAATTGTTCTCCCAATTCTTATAAATCAGGAAACAACAAAAATAACAATTTTAACTTACAGACATCAAACACTCCCCCACCCCGGAAAAAGTCAATTTCGCCTTTTACAAAAATATAAGGTTAGTGTAATGTTAGATTTTGCATTAATACCTATGACTGAGACCTCAAAGGTAATTCCTCGACTGCTTCAGTAACAGCCTGTTTGATTTTAACAAGTTAAGTAAATTTGTGGTCAATTTAGACTCAATTCAAAATCTCCTACTTGGGACGAACACTAAATGTAAATAGCTGACTTTCTGAATAAACCCATCCATCTTTGCAAGGTCAATTTTTGCTTTCACTAAATTCCAAATGTTTAACCATAATTAGCTTAGCTGTCCTACTCTTGTTACTGCTCTTTCCTACTGCTGTTACAATCAAATGAACATCTCTGCAAATATAAATTAGCTGAGACCTTAGGTTGATGGTAGTTACTAGCAAACACAGAAACTTACATACACTATATAGTACAGGTCTATGATACATCACCAAATAGAACAATTTGTGGCAATACAGACAAGCAGAGAAACATGCACAACATTGCTTCAGTCTCATAGCTACATGCAGCACAGTCAGTCCTCCAAATCATCAAGCACTTAAAGTACCATTACTCATTAAAGACAGAAGGAAAATCACACTGCAACTCGATACACCTGGACAAGAAGCAAACTGGTAAGAGGGCTGATTTTACATTGACAGTTTACATTCAGGACTACGCTGCTATTGCTTTTCTTTGTTGTAACTTTTAAACTTTTTAAAATTTCTCTTCCCATTCAAATGAATGGCAAAATCTTCAAATCTCTTCAAACCTACCCTACTTTGAAACTTAACTACTTCAGAGTATGCAATAAGGTTGATTGTGTTCATCTGGACTTTGGTTTTCAGTGGGAGAAACACTACGTCATTCATCCAAGTGACTTCTTCACTTTTAGTCTCATTCACATTGCATTTTTGCTCGCAAATAATTTTCTAGTTCATGTTAGTATGTTATGTTTACAATGTCCACTGCCATTTTTAAGCAAGCTACTGGAAAGCACACAAAGTATTCATGAATTGTATGTAAAATTATTTTGTGAAAAATAATTATTGTTTTTTCCATCTCCCTTCACTCTTTGGCTCACCTTGTTCTTGTTCATCTTCTTAGCTTGGCCTGGATTTACTGAAGGGCTCCTAAAAGTGGATTCTATTTATGTAAAATCATACTAACTCTTCACCACAATTACATATTTTAACTGTAGGCAACACTAACTAACTGTCAAAGAACCTTACAGATGCTTACGGCACATCAGTTGACCAATCTAGTATTTGCCAAAGCTTCACAATGACATGTTTTTGTTTTTTTGGTTTGTTTGTATAAAAGTCAACCCGACACACTGTTATGTTGATCACTCTGGACGCATGTTTGTTGAAGCACCACATGTATGGCTTTCATGGTTTGCTAACCTGTTCACCAACTCTCCGGTTGGTCTTCTGCACATGCTCCTGCTCACTCTGGTCTCCGGCTTTACTATATAAAAAGGAAAACCTCGTTAGGAAGATCATCACTGCCTGTCCCTGCAGCCTCCCTGGCACCGCCCCATTGAGCTCACTGCATCACTCCTCCCCTGCGGCTGAGCCAGGGACCACACCTCCACCACAGTTTGGATTTCTAAATAATATTTATTGGGTGTTTATAATTCATGTAACCATTATCAGTTACAATTACCATCAATCTGCATTTTGTTATTATTCAATTCAGAACTGCCCAGACCAGACACAGTGACATTCCACCAGAATCCCTTTGATCTTCTTTATGACATCAGCACACTCAAACCCTTACAGAGGGGAAAGGTTCCCATTCTTGTCAGTCTTTCAAAGATAGTGGAAAGATTTACTAGGCAGGAAAACACTTAAAATACTCGAAACTTCAGTTTCTGACACAGTTGACAGTATTTTTAAAGAATCTTTTAGTTAGTGCAGAGATTTAGCATCAACCTCAATTTGAAATATGAGTCTGTCAAATCCTGTTGTATGCAACCTGAGAGCCGAGAATGAAAAACTTAAACAGCAAATCAAAGAGCTGAAAAATGAGAATAAAACTCTCAAACAAGAAAACTCTACCATACGTGACCTTAAAGTCAAGAACGCCGACCTTAAGGAGCAAAAAAGAGAGCTCATAAATGAGAACAAAATTCTCCAAAAAAACATTGATGTTCTCTTCAAACAAAGTGGGTTCTCTAAAAATAAGAGGAAAAGAGACCTGCAACTAGAGAATGAAAAAATTCACATCAGAATTCAAGAGCTGGAATATTTGAATAAAGTTCTACAGGATTCACAAAGCTCCAATAGCAAAGAAATTCAGCAACACAAAGAGGTGATGCAGGAAATGCAGGATGAAATCAGAGAGTTGCAAAGCAAAAAGGCAGGCTATGTTATAAATGTGAAAGGCATGGAAAAGGACAACCAGTCTTTAAGAGAGGACAATGATGCGATGATAAAACGCATGTGTGAGCTGAAAAGGGACTTTGAAAAGGAAAAAGATGACATGCAACAGGAAATACAGGCTGTTAAAACTGAGCTCCATCAGGCAAACACAGCCTTTAAAGAGTTACAAGAGAGTGAAGAAAGAAAAAGGATCATGAATGAGGAAAACAAAACAACGGACAGTGCACAGCTCAGACAGACCCTGGAACTCCAATGCTTTGCACATGAAATTGAC
This sequence comes from Neolamprologus brichardi, assembly GCF_056152115.1. Classification (NCBI taxonomy): domain Eukaryota; kingdom Metazoa; phylum Chordata; class Actinopteri; order Cichliformes; family Cichlidae; genus Neolamprologus; species Neolamprologus brichardi. Next base: position 28,384,656 of record NC_142124.1, on the reverse strand, counting down.
ATATTAAGGCAACATAACGAACTTCTTGAACAGGACCTCCAGGAGCTTTCCATAAGGAGTGGTGATTCTCAAAAAGAACTGAAACCACACGATGAGGGTATGAAAGGAGAATCACGGATCTTCAAAGCCACTGAGAAAGACTCTGAACATGATTTTAACGTGACCAACAGAGAAAAGGAGTTGTTGTGCCATGAATTTGAGGCACTGAAAAGAGAGCTTGAAGACGTCAAGAAAAATCTGTATGATGCACAGGAAGCAATAAAAACAGAAGACATGGCGTTGCAAACCCAAGCTCAGACTCCCAAAGTTTCACAGGAAGAACATAACAATCTGATAAACAACTACGATGTCCAAGTTGTCATACTCTTACAACAAAATAAGGCCTTAGAAAATAAGGTTAGTGACCTTACCAAAAAGATGTGGAATGGACGGGAAGCGATGAGACAAATGGAAAAGAACTTTCAAGAACAAAGGAAGCTACTCGAAAATCTCCGAGGAGAATTCGAGGAAATTTAGCACAACTACGACTTTGGCCCTCCCTATTAAACCTGGTTAACGCAGGTTCAATAGGGAGGGATGGGGTGGGGGGTATAACTTAGACAATGGAAATTCATTTGATTTAATTGGCCCAAAATGAGTGACTGTACCCAGACACTCAGTAGCAAAAAAATTACAGAGATTGAAGAGAGAAAACTGTTTCTGCATAGACTCCTATAGTACTGCAAGTCGTGTTTAAGGTATTTACGTATCTTTCAGAATTAGAAGCTATGCTGCGTCAGGGGTTATAACAGCTGTGCCCCCCCAACCGGTCGAGGCAGATGGCCGCCCCTCACTGAGCCTGGTTCTGCCGAAAGTTTCTTCCTGTTAAAAGGGAGTTTTTCTTTCCCACCGTCACCAAGTCTAAGGAGCTTGGAGAAAAGCGCCTGGACTTCTTTAACTTAAAGAAGTCCAGGCGCTTTTCTCCAAGCTCCTTAGACTACTATGGCCTTGATGACTGAGAACCTTCACAGACACTGTCATCAAGGGTTTGCTCATAGGGGATCATCTGATTGTTGGGGGTTTTTCTCTCTTATATTGTATGGTCTTTACCTTACAATATAAACAGCCGTGAAGCGGCTGTTTTTGCAATCCGGTGCTTTAGAAATACATCTTAGCTGAACTGAACTCCATAACATCTGGACTGAAATGCCTACACACAACGGTAGGCATTTCAATCAAGAGCTCTGTCCAAAACGTTCAATGACAAGCATCAGCACCAGGATTGTTTTTTAGCTCACCAACAGTTCATGTTCCATACCCAGTTTTTATTGTAACTGCAACTTTGTAAGACTGGGTTGGGAGATGTTCTTGTGGTGAGCTTTTATTCACATAATTGGTTTCTTTAATAGTGAAATAAAATACATTTGTATAACTGGAAATGGCGTTCTCATGTGTGATTATCACATTGTATTCTTTAAACCATGTAACAGAATATATAATATATATAATTTACTCATAGTAATATTAATATCTAATGTGATTGAGTTTCCTCATCTCTACTTATGTGCTGATGTGTTCACTGAGGCCATTGTATGATCCATTTTGGCTGCATTTCCATGTTTTAAGCATGAAATTTGCTTATTTAAAGGGTGTCTCATGTATCTCTTATGCAGAAATATCTGTTGCCTAGCTGGACAAATGTAGCACAGGTCTACTATTATTGGCCTAATGTATTTTAACAATCATTTCAGCATCCAGATAATCTCTTTCATACTCCCTTACATGAATTTAGCCTGGTTGTCATGAAATAGGCATTTGAAACAATAACTACCAGTATCTTTGAATGTGTGTGATTTCACTAATCCTACACATTCTTTGCAAGACAACTGGGTGCTTTTATGTAAAGAATGATCTGAGAACACTGAGGCTAATGAAGTAACAAGAGAAACATAGTAAGTAGTCTTTCAGTTTGCATGATCAATTTTGATTATTGTTCATTTTCATTGCCATGTCAACATGTTTTAGAGCAACGTTTTCTCATTTTGAACTCTTTTAGGTGTAAGTCATCGTCAGTGATTACCCTAAGCCCAAAGCAACACCAAACATGGGCAACCAAAATGCATCATTTTGTTAGCATGTAATTGTTCTCCCAATTCTTATAAATCAGGAAACAACAAAAATAACAATTTTAACTTACAGACATCAAACACTCCCCCACCCCGGAAAAAGTCAATTTCGCCTTTTACAAAAATATAAGGTTAGTGTAATGTTAGATTTTGCATTAATACCTATGACTGAGACCTCAAAGGTAATTCCTCGACTGCTTCAGTAACAGCCTGTTTGATTTTAACAAGTTAAGTAAATTTGTGGTCAATTTAGACTCAATTCAAAATCTCCTACTTGGGACGAACACTAAATGTAAATAGCTGACTTTCTGAATAAACCCATCCATCTTTGCAAGGTCAATTTTTGCTTTCACTAAATTCCAAATGTTTAACCATAATTAGCTTAGCTGTCCTACTCTTGTTACTGCTCTTTCCTACTGCTGTTACAATCAAATGAACATCTCTGCAAATATAAATTAGCTGAGACCTTAGGTTGATGGTAGTTACTAGCAAACACAGAAACTTACATACACTATATAGTACAGGTCTATGATACATCACCAAATAGAACAATTTGTGGCAATACAGACAAGCAGAGAAACATGCACAACATTGCTTCAGTCTCATAGCTACATGCAGCACAGTCAGTCCTCCAAATCATCAAGCACTTAAAGTACCATTACTCATTAAAGACAGAAGGAAAATCACACTGCAACTCGATACACCTGGACAAGAAGCAAACTGGTAAGAGGGCTGATTTTACATTGACAGTTTACATTCAGGACTACGCTGCTATTGCTTTTCTTTGTTGTAACTTTTAAACTTTTTAAAATTTCTCTTCCCATTCAAATGAATGGCAAAATCTTCAAATCTCTTCAAACCTACCCTACTTTGAAACTTAACTACTTCAGAGTATGCAATAAGGTTGATTGTGTTCATCTGGACTTTGGTTTTCAGTGGGAGAAACACTACGTCATTCATCCAAGTGACTTCTTCACTTTTAGTCTCATTCACATTGCATTTTTGCTCGCAAATAATTTTCTAGTTCATGTTAGTATGTTATGTTTACAATGTCCACTGCCATTTTTAAGCAAGCTACTGGAAAGCACACAAAGTATTCATGAATTGTATGTAAAATTATTTTGTGAAAAATAATTATTGTTTTTTCCATCTCCCTTCACTCTTTGGCTCACCTTGTTCTTGTTCATCTTCTTAGCTTGGCCTGGATTTACTGAAGGGCTCCTAAAAGTGGATTCTATTTATGTAAAATCATACTAACTCTTCACCACAATTACATATTTTAACTGTAGGCAACACTAACTAACTGTCAAAGAACCTGACAGATGCTTACGGCACATCAGTTGACCAATCTAGTATTTGCCAAAGCTTCACAATGACATGTTTTTGTTTTTTTGGTTTGTTTGTATAAAAGTCAACCCGACACACTGTTATGTTGATCACTCTGGACGCATGTTTGTTGAAGCACCACATGTATGGCTTTCATGGTTTGCTAACCTGTTCACCAACTCTCCGGTTGGTCTTCTGCACATGCTCCTGCTCACTCTGGTCTCCGGCTTTACTATATAAAAAGGAAAACCTCGTTAGGAAGATCATCACTGCCTGTCCCTGCAGCCTCCCTGGCACCGCCCCATTGAGCTCACTGCATCACTCCTCCCCTGCGGCTGAGCCAGGGACCACACCTCCACCACAGTTTGGATTTCTAAATAATATTTATTGGGTGTTTATAATTCATGTAACCATTATCAGTTACAATTACCATCAATCTGCATTTTGTTATTATTCAATTCAGAACTGCCCAGACCAGACACAGTGACATTCCACCAGAATCCCTTTGATCTTCTTTATGACATCAGCACACTCAAACCCTTACAGAGGGGAAAGGTTCCCATTCTTGTCAGTCTTTCAAAGATAGTGGAAAGATTTACTAGGCAGGAAAACACTTAAAATACTCGAAACTTCAGTTTCTGACACAGTTGACAGTATTTTTAAAGAATCTTTTAGTTAGTGCAGAGATTTAGCATCAACCTCAATTTGAAATATGAGTCTGTCAAATCCTGTTGTATGCAACCTGAGAGCCGAGAATGAAAAACTTAAACAGCAAATCAAAGAGCTGAAAAATGAGAATAAAACTCTCAAACAAGAAAACTCTACCATACGTGACCTTAAAGTCAAGAACGCCGACCTTAAGGAGCAAAAAAGAGAGCTCATAAATGAGAACAAAATTCTCCAAAAAAACATTGATGTTCTCTTCAAACAAAGTGGGTTCTCTAAAAATAAGAGGAAAAGAGACCTGCAACTAGAGAATGAAAAAATTCACATCAGAATTCAAGAGCTGGAATATTTGAATAAAGTTCTACAGGATTCACAAAGCTCCAATAGCAAAGAAATTCAGCAACACAAAGAGGTGATGCAGGAAATGCAGGATGAAATCAGAGAGTTGCAAAGCAAAAAGGCAGGCTATGTTATAAATGTGAAAGGCATGGAAAAGGACAACCAGTCTTTAAGAGAGGACAATGATGCGATGATAAAACGCATGTGTGAGCTGAAAAGGGACTTTGAAAAGGAAAAAGATGACATGCAACAGGAAATACAGGCTGTTAAAACTGAGCTCCATCAGGCAAACACAGCCTTTAAAGAGTTACAAGAGAGTGAAGAAAGAAAAAGGATCATGAATGAGGAAAACAAAACAACGGACAGTGCACAGCTCAGACAGACCCTGGAACTCCAATGCTTTGCACATGAAATTGACATATTAAGGCAACATAACGAACTTCTTGAACAGGACCTCCAGGAGCTTTCCATAAGGAGTGGTGATTCTCAAAAAGAACTGAAACCACACGATGAGGGTATGAAAGGAGAATCACGGATCTTCAAAGCCACTGAGAAAGACTCTGAACATGATTTTAACGTGACCAACAGAGAAAAGGAGTTGTTGTGCCATGAATTTGAGGCACTGAAAAGAGAGCTTGAAGACGTCAAGAAAAATCTGTATGATGCACAGGAAGCAATAAAAACAGAAGACATGGCGTTGCAAACCCAAGCTCAGACTCCCAAAGTTTCACAGGAAGAACATAACAATCTGATAAACAACTACGATGTCCAAGTTGTCATACTCTTACAACAAAATAAGGCCTTAGAAAATAAGGTTAGTGACCTTACCGAAAAGATGTGGAATGGACGGGAAGCGATGAGACAAATGGAAAAAAACTTTCAAGAACAAAGGAAGCTACTCGAAAATCTCCGAGGAGAATTCGAGGAAATTTAGCACAACTACGACTTTGGCCCTCCCTATTAAACCTGGTTAACGCAGGTTCAATAGGGAGGGATGGGGTGGGGGGTGGGGGGTGGGGGGTATAACTTAGACAATGGAAATTCATTTGATTTAATTGGCCCAAAATGAGTGACTGTACCCAGACACTCAGTAGCAAAAAAATTACAGAGATTGAAGAGAGAAAACTGTTTCTGCATAGACTCCTATAGTACTGCAAGTCGTGTTTAAGGTATTTACGTATCTTTCAGAATTAGAAGCTATGCTGCGTCAGGGGTTATAACAGCTGTGCCCCCCCAACCGGTCGAGGCAGATGGCCGCCCCTCACTGAGCCTGGTTCTGCCGAAAGTTTCTTCCTGTTAAAAGGGAGTTTTTCTTTCCCACCGTCACCAAGTCTAAGGAGCTTGGGAGAAAAGCGCCTGGACTTCTTTAACTTAAAGAAGTCCAGGCGCTTTTCTCCAAGCTCCTTAGACTACTATGGCCTTGATGACTGAGAACCTTCACAGACACTGTCATCAAGGGTTTGCTCATAGGGGATCATCTGATTGTTGGGGGGTTTTCTCTCTTATATTGTATGGTCTTTACCTTACAATATAAACAGCCGTGAAGCGGCTGTTTTCGCAATCCGGTGCTTTAGAAATACATCTTAGCTGAACTGAACTCCATAACATCTGGACTGAAATGCCTACACACAACGGTAGGCATTTCAATCAAGAGCTCTGTCCAAAACGTTCAATGACAAGCATCAGCACCAGGATTGTTTTTTAGCTCACCAACAGTTCATGTTCCATACCCAGTTTTTATTGTAACTGCAACTTTGTAAGACTGGGTTGGGAGATGTTCTTGTGGTGAGCTTTTATTCACATAATTGGTTTCTTTAATAGTGAAATAAAATACATTTGTATAACTGGAAACGGCGTTCTCATGTGTGATTATCACATTGTATTCTTTAAACCATGTAACAGAATATATAATATATATAATTTACTCATAGTAATATTAATATCTAATGTGATTGAGTTTCCTCATCTCTACTTATGTGCTGATGTGTTCACTGAGGCCATTGTATGATCCATTTTGGCTGCATTTCCATGTTTTAAGCATGAAATTTGCTTATTTAAAGGGTGTCTCATGTATCTCTTATGCAGAAATATCTGTTGCCTAGCTGGACAAATGTAGCACAGGTCTACTATTATTGGCCTAATGTATTTTAACAATCATTTCAGCATCCAGATAATCTCTTTCATACTCCCTTACATGAATTTAGCCTGGTTGTCATGAAATAGGCATTTGAAACAATAACTACCAGTATCTTTGAATGTGTGTGATTTCACTAATCCTGCATATTTTTTAACAGAACTGGGTGCTTTTATGTAAAGCAGGGGTAGGCAACCTTTCTGATGGCGAGTGCCATTTAAAATTTCCTCAGAGGTCAGTGTGCCATATGATTGCATTAGCAATAAATTTAATAATGCTCTATATTAACAGTTACACACTATATAGAACCACTTTATAGAATTATAATTGTTCGCAGATGTTGGCAGCGATCAGCGAATAGTTATCAGCTTTTTTGAAACAAAAAAAGACACTTTTTATCCATAACAAGAACTCCATAACAGCAAATGGATTGTACAACAGAAAATACAAATGCTATTTATGGTCTCCTCACAAGAATGATAAGAAAAATAAACTAAGCCAATATGGCATGTCTGTTAATACAGAGTCACACATGTTAATATGATCTCTGGTCTCCCACTCAGAGACACAGGTCTCTGAGTGTCCAGCATTCAGACGGCTACCTGAGGACACAGATATGTAGAGCCAAATACTGTCAATAAGGCCTCTGCAATGTTCTGAAGACAGTTAAACTTGTCAGGTAGTGATGTCCAGCAGGTGAAAATGCAAGCTCCATGAACACACACAGCTGTGGATTCCAGCTGCTTCGATGTTGCATTAACTGGCATTAACTCAGCCAGTTAATGCGAGACAAATCCAGCTGCTCATTAAAGATTTCTGGTTTGATCAGAAAATAAAACATTGGTCCATACACCTGAAAGTCCCAAAAATGCATTGTGTCTCGAGTCTACAGATGTGTCCGTGTATTTCCGTGGTGCTGATGCTGTGCTGAGCGGAAAGCTCCTGAAGCTTTTGAAGTGTCGGAATGTGGAAAGCTAACAACGTCCCTCTTACCAGTAGGCTAAGTTATTTTTAGCCAATTACAAGTTGAATCTGGTACTTGGGGTTGTTAGTTAAGATACCGTCATTAAGAAGAGGCACAACTAATGTGTCTATGCGAGCTCATTTGCGATGTGCACCGCTGGCGCGGCCATTTATTTTTTGATGCACCTTCTCAGATTAATTCACTGCATGTCGTGCCCAGGGCTGGACTGGGACAAAATAAACGCCCGGCTTGACTAGAGACTGGCCCACCAGGTATTAAAGCCATAAAGCCTTTGAATGAAAACAAACGCTCTTGTGACAGTTATGTACACTGTCTTGTTGGTATATGTATGATTTCTATACATTTTACATCAGATAAACAAACAAGAGAGAAAAGCCGATCAGCTGATTATTGATCAGTTTCATGATTAAAGTAGAAACAGGAGAGATAGGGGAGAGAATGAGAGAAGAAGAGGCAACTGTGCAGCGTAACAACAGAATAACTCCAGCTTTGTGTCTTTTTTCATTCTAGCTGAAGTCCGGGACAAACTGCGTCCCTTCTCAGCTCAACACGAAACGTGTTGAGCTGAGAAGCTGAGAATTTCTCTGAATGTGGGAGGATTCCGTCTTTTTACGGGACGGTTGGCAACTCTACTAACTAACCTTATGAATAAAATAAAGTTCACTATCAGTAACATCAAAGCACCCACCCAGCTTTATAGAAACTCCGTCATGCTAGCTAGTACGCAGTATGAGTTATTGTAACTGACTGTAAAAAGTCAGCACAACGAAAATAAACTCCACCTGAACTTGGTTTATATCTGACCCAGATAGACTGCAGGTCATAACTTCTTACCTGAAGTTATTTTTACACACACCGGCCAGCATCTGGCCAATCCAACACCTTTCATTGTTTATACCGTTACAAAAAAAAAAAAAAATCATCAGGCCACCGAGCAAATGGTATGTCCAGCTATGGCCGTGCCATCAGTTAACCCTTCGCGTGCCAACTGTGGCACGCGTGCCTAGGGTTGCCGACCACTGATGTAAAGAATGATCTGAGAACACTGAGGCTAATGAAGTAACAAGAGAAACATAGTAAGTTTTAGTCTTTTAGTTTGCGAGATCAATTTTGATTATTGTTAATTTCATTGCCATGTCAACATGTTTTAGAGCAACGTTTTCTCATTTTGAACAACTTCAAACCATAAACATGTAATTTTAAAAATAAAACTTAAGTAATAAATATATACAAGTATAAACCTTTATGATCAATCAATTCCCGTTTACTGGTTACTAATCAAAACATGCAATAATTACGTATCCTAGCTAGTTAAATTAGCAGCAGGTTGACTGAAAACTGGAACGTATGTTGCTGAGCTGCTGACATTACAACGTTGCTTACAGATTGCAATTTAAAGCTTCAGTTTTATTCAGCTGTTGACCTTCTGAGACATGTTGTTATTCACATCCCTTCGTTTTTTTTTCATTTTTTATTAAATTCGCACCAATGCCAATGTGTCCTTATAAAAAGAAGAAGGAAAAAGAAAAAATCCTCACACATTTATTCTAAAATGAAAGGATGAAAATCACAGGAAGAGAAGCAAGTTGGTTGAAAAGGGTTATTTTGAGGTAAGGAAAGGGTAATTTCAGATGTAATTATCTCTTGGCAGAGTGTGAAAAATTGTCTGAATATGTCTTTGGTCTGGTCAGGTAATATCAGAATGTAAATAAAGATGGGCTTATCAGAGAAAAGACAGTACCCCATGGATTCTGTTGACCCTTACGTATTTTTTGTATAATAAATTAAATGTTAATGTTAATCTTGGTGGTAAAATCGCAGCTGTAGTTGGAAGTAAGTCTCTGAGCTGTGTGTCACTTGGCACCAATACTTCCACGCAATAATCCTTAACTGGAAACCTCTATTTATTGTTTGGCTACAGTCCCAAACTCTGCAGTCTCCCGAGAGCTTCCTAATACACTGAAAAGAGTCAAGATGGGAAAGTACTTTTTACACTGAACAGGAGGTAAAGCTGATGCATAAATTATAGAATTATCTGAGTGATGAGTGGTCCCTGCTGTACAGTTTATTTGTACAGCATCAGTCAGCCCTATATGTGTCTCATCAGCCCACTTAAACCTGCAGGGCTTTCTGAAGCCTCCTCTATCATGTTTTACTGTAACAGAGGAAATCTTTTATGTTGGCAGGAAAGGAGTTCAGTGTTTCCTGCATGTTTACCGTAGATGAAGCAGAGAGAAAGTGTGTCAAACAGCTTACAGGATTAGAGCTGTCACAGATAATGAGTCTGTACTATAATTACTATATTACAGGATAGGAGTTACTGTATATTTGAACTAGGCTGGTAACATGAACAGCATATGAGGGTATGAAGATGAAGATGGTAAATGGTAAATGGCCTGCATTTGTATAGCGCTTTTCTAGTCCTTAAAGACCCCAAAGTGCTTTACACTACATTCAGTCATTCACCCATTCACACACTGGCGATGGCAAGCTACATTGTAGCCACAGCTACCCTGGGGCGCACTGACAGAGGCGAGGCTGCCGGACACAGGCGCCACCGGGCCCTCTGACCACCACCAGTAGGCAAACATGGGGTTAGTATCTTGCCCAAGGATATTTGGCATGCAGCCAGGAGGCAGCCTGGGATCAAACCACCGACCTTCTGATTAGTGGCTTACCTGCTCTGCCATCTGAGCTACAGCCACCCCAATAAGATAAAAGGCAGTAGGGTTTTTTGTTTTTTATTTCAGGAAGCTATTACCAGGAGAAGCTCTGTAATTTGACTGCTGGACAACACTCACCGACAAAAAGAACGTTTAAAAATCAAAACAACTTGTTCTTTTCAAGTGTTACATTTGGCCAAAGATGCTGTGGAAGCTTAAAAGTGCTCTCTAGAACCTAAATGTTTTTAATAATGCTGAACAGCCCATCCATCCATCTATGGGAGGAAGCCGGAGAACCCAGAGAGAACCGACGCAAACACAGGGATAACATGCAAACTCCACACAGAAAGACCCCGGCCTGATGTTGGAATTGAACTCAGGACCTTCTTGCTTTGAGGCAACAGTGCTAACCACTGAACCACCCCCTGCTGAACAACCCATTCAGAGAAATAAGCATGTTAAAGCTGCTGTTTCTGCCTCTATAGCCTCCTTTCTTATTAAATTCTGGTCAATTTATTAATGAATAAAAAAAGGAAAAAGAGCAGTATTAACCCACATTTATTTTAAAGCCTAAGACCAATTTTTTTGGTCTTTATCACCATCCAATACTGTCAGCAGTGAGTGCAGAACATGGTGGTTTGGAGCCAAGCAAATTGCAAACTACTGTGTGAAATACTGCTGTAAATTGAAATAATGACCTGAGAGATGACGTATGTAAAGAATATCAGCTGAGACCAGCCCCAGCAGAAAGCAGTTCTTTCACCTGATAGCAAATTAACAAACCAAAGAGACTGCAAGACTATTTTGGTTTAAAAGCTGGCTTCATTAAACTTACAAGTCAAACTAGATAGCATTTGTATTGCTTTACATAAAAATAAATACATATTAATAAGGCTCATTACATCATGTTCAATCTGGCAAAAATCTGTCACTCCTGTGTCTTCATCTAAAAAAACAGAAACCTCCATGCAGGGCACCCAACCCACAGAGTTTAACCAGTTATACTTTTACAGTAAGTCCCAGCCTAACATGTGCATGTGTGCTCTCATATATGTATTAAAGAGGCTACAGAAAGCAGTCTTAAACAAGACTAAACACGATCATTCTTGAGTGTGAGGTCAGTAATAAATGTCTCATCATGTCTGAATGAAGCCAATCAGAACATTAATATCTTGCTCGCCTTTGTCTGAATGACAAAACATCAACACTGAAACAAATCAATGAGCCTGGCAGCAATGTTCCATTTTCCACAAATGAAAACGTCAACAGTGCAACCCTGCTGAAACCCTGCTTTGAACTGAAAGATGTTGACATTGCAATATGCTATAAAAAAAAGAAAGAAGAAGAAAAATACCAATGTGAGCCAATGATGAGCAGCAGTTCTTATGAAACATCCTATATAAACCGTGGTTTCAACTGTCAAGCCACTTTTCAGACATAGATTCCTTTATTTTAATGACATCACCTCAACATGTCCACATGAGTCACTAAGGTGACCTCACAACATGGACACAAGTCTAAAATGAAAAGCAGCAGAGGGCAAGATTGTGTCACAAAGAGCTCCATTAAAACCCAGATCGAGCTCTGAGTTCCTGTTACACTTCATAAGTGTTGATACCAACAACGCTTGCTGTCAAAAGACAAACAGGTGCTTTGCATATTTTGCAAAACTCTGTACCGTGGCTATCTGCATAACATAGCATTAAAAAACAAGGCTCATAAATATAAGGCTGGGATGCCCATAGACATACTGTTTTTTGTGGGTTGCTCAAACTCTGTTGTAAATATTTATGATTAATAATATTAATAATTAATAATATGATATTATAAAAAATAATATTAAAATTAATAGTATGGTATTTTAGCACATATATTCACATAATAATAATAATACTAATAATGATACATTTTATTTATAGGCGCCTTTAAGACCCTCAAGGTCACATTTCAATAGTACAATAACAGTAGCAACAATACAATATAATAAAATATAGCAAAATAACATTTAAACATAAGGTAAAAGGTAAGGTAAGATGCATAGCTTTCCTTTTTTTTTAATCTATTTACTGAGGTCACCAACCTGAATATTTCTCCTTGATGTTAAAAACTGACCTATGTGTCAGTCAAAAAACACCGGCCATGTTACATATATACATAAAAATTCAGGTTCATCCCTCTTCCGCAGTGACCCTCAAAACCTCGAACCTTCTTGTATAATCTTAAATCTGTCAGAGTGTTTCTCCTCATCAAAAATCTTTCACATCAATCCCGACCAGCAGCTAATGACACCAACAAATCCCCAGGAGGGCTGAAAAACACCAGCCCACTGGATTTTTTTCCCTCTGTCTTCAAAGGCTTTCTTACTCTTACATTAAAGACATTTCATGTTGTGACAGAAAGTTAAGACAGACGGGGTTTGGGTGATTTTGACTGAACAAGATGAGTAAATTCTTCCTTTTGCTCTGTAGTTAATTAGAGGAGACAGTAATGAAACTGTTCAAAACACATCAGCAACAACCCAGAGGAACTCTCTCTGAAAGAAAAGGCATCCAGATTATCCATAAGTCATTCCTACACTTCTTGCTGCAGCATACTTACTAATATTGAGTCCTTGTTCAACTCGAGCCTCTTAACTGTTTATTAAAAATTTTTTCCAAGGTTACTGAGATTTGACGTTAAACTTGTCTTTTAAATTCTACTAACTTTCTATGTGAAAAATTATAAAGTGTAAACATAACACAATGAAAAGACTTTTGTGGAAACTTCTGTGTAAAACTCAAAAAATTGACGGATATCTGAGAGTTGATATTTTCTGCACAAAGACTTAGCTTAATGTTTACTATTAGCTGTTTAACGCAACATTTGAAAAGAGTGCTTTATCTGGATCACTTTATGTGAAACAGTACATAGCCTACTTCCTGATGTGAGCAATCATTCCTTATTATTATTATTCATCTTAAATGTCAATTCTATTTATTTACCTTAAAGACAATGACATGTAGGACTTGGGTTAGCATGAACATTTTGTGGTTGTATTAAAGACACAGGTGGTGGCCTGCAAACATAAATAGTTGAACTAGATACCAACTTCACCTTCTAAAGCCCATTTCCACAAGACACAAATCCCTGACTGTAGCTGAAAACATGAAGAAAGATGGTGAGAAAACGAAAAACTATTCACTTTTAAGTTCAGGTCAATCGCAGGTGAATTCAGCAACAACGGCACCATGATTGTTTCAACTCTAACAATGGATTTCTTTTTGTTTTACAACTAATAAGTTAGCTAATGAGTCTTATTAGCCAACTGTTCCTGTTAGCTATTTCCAAACCCATAAAGAAGAAGGAAAAACAGAACAAGGCAAATGTTACAAATGATCTGTTTGACCTCTACAGCTTATATCCGTCCATTAGTTATAGATTGTGGAAGACTGATCGTTGTGTTGCTGTACGTGTCCGATGTCAACTGTGATTTGATGCTTTCTTGTTGGTGCAGGCTATAAAGCAGGAAATCAGCTCCCTGGTGTCTCCTTTGTCACGCACAGAGCAGAGATGCCAACACGGCTCTGCTTTTCCACTCATGCCTCACGTCTACAATTACAGTGAATTAACAGCACAGTATTAAATCATATATGAATTATATACACCCATAAAGCTGTTGGGTTTAACGACCTTTGTGACCAAGTTCCAATATTTATACGTTACTTTGCTACATTGCTAAATTTATTATTGTGCTTCTAAAAGTTAAATATCCCCACACCCACATTCGCTCACAGCAGACACCTGTCACCAAATGCTCATTGTACAGTTCTTTTCTGGATTATTGTAGAGTCTTTACCTTACAATAAGGCGCCTTGAGGTGAGTGTTGTTGTATTGTATACAGACAAAAGTGAATTTAACTTATCTCACTAACTCACTGGTCTATTGTTGATTCTACATTATTGCTTCTTCTTTATCCACATCTGTATTTCAGTTTTGCTGCTATTTGCATCAGTTAGTTAGACAATAAAATGCACTGTGATGTAATGCGTACACAGTCAACAAAGCAGAATCTCAACTGATCCCCTGCATGTGCCACATTACTTGCTGCCCTGAATGTGCACCGAGTCACAGCTGATTCACCAAAATAAAGCACTTTAAATCAGCAAACAAACAAACAAGGGAGTGGAATCAGCCCAATGGAGATTCTTACAAGCTGTTCATCTTTCAGTGCATTTTAAAAAGACTGAGCATCTAATCATCCAAGTGGAATGATTTGTGCAACTAAACAGCAAAACTGAATAAATCTACTGCGTTTTCTCAGATAGTTTTTGTCAGCTTTGCTCCTCGGAACAAAATGTGCTGCTTTATTTCTTAAGAAACAAATTGCTGGCGCCGTAGGTGCAAATTCCCCGCTTTACAGGGTGTATTTCTAAAAAAAAAAAAATCAGATAAAAGCAGGACGTTATTATTTACCTGCAGTTAGCTGTCTAAATTTGGTGAACAGGAAGCTTGAAAAGAACCGTAATAAGAGGAGCGTTGTTTTCACTTTAAATGGAAACAAGAAAGGCTGAAGCAGATCCTGAATGATGGCAAGAACAAAACAGAGACATTTGCATCACTACAGTATCTTAGCAACAGATGTATGCCTGTTTTGTAACAAATACAAGGAAGTGGAAGAGCCAGGATGGAGACTGACAGAATGGCAACTATTAAGCCATCTCCCGGAGGACCAGAGGTCCCACTTACTCCGTTCTAAAACAGGAAGCCGCTATATGAATTCTTCTAGAAATGTTAAACTGTCTCTAATGGCCCACTGGGCAACAATAAAGTCAAATACCTTTCTGTATCAGACAGGAAAATGACATTAACAGGGTCTTGTAGACAGTCAGAAGTGGATACTGAGGATGTTTCCCCCCTCTCTAGTAAATGGCTCAGCTTTGCATCTTTGACATTTTAGAAATGGTGTTATGCAAAGTGTTTTATTTGGCCTCCTACTACACATGCAAATAAATACCTGCTAACAGAAAGACTCAACGTATGTACTGTCAAATCTGAACTATTATTCTGTTGGATTTATAGAAAAAAAAACATGTTACAAACTTACAAACTACTAATTGGAGGCAGAATAATAATCTTACCATCATGATTGTATCAGCTGTAGCATTTATGTATGTATGTATACGTCTGGATGTATCCCATCTCCTCCTTCACGAATGAACTAATCTGAATAAAACTTTGCACAAACGTAGTTGCACATACAGTGATTATTAACATCTATATGGTTTTTAAACAGGGAATTTAAAGCCTTATTTTTCATACTCATCATCTCCCTGCAATACTATGTTCTCTGTCAGCATCCATTTCATGTGTCACACTCTTTATGTTAGTTAACAGTAGGGCTTCAACGATTCATCGAATAATTCAAATAATTCAATCATAAAAAATTCTCCACACTAATTCTGTGCTCCGATGCTTCGTTCAATGCACGGCTCTGCAGCGTGCAACTGTCACTATGGAAACGTGAGCGTTTCAACCACAACTGAGGCAAAATACAGACCTGCAATACAAACATATTCAGGAGCAGCGTTTGAATAAAAAGTCTGACAACATTCAGCCCACATGACTCCAGTTATACACAAAAACACAGAGTCTGTTTGCAAACCGCGAAGAGCAAAGACGCTGAGCCGCTACCGACACGGTGAGCACAGGTAGAGTGAAAGTCGAATGCGTTTCCAGCTGTTTCTATTAAAATATAAAGATAACCTGTAAACGTGGTCTGATAACAGACTGGTTAGATGATAAAGCTTAATGAAGGCTTGTTGTGTTTTTGTTAGTGAAAGTTACATTTTCTGTTTAGTCTAAATTAATTTTATTTCTTTTAAGTTTGTTATTTTACCAAAAGATATCGCGACTATTGGAGAAAGCCTCAAGTGTTCAGTCAAAGAACTGCATGTCTCAGGACTTAGACGCTGGCTTCAGTTTTCACCCTCAGAAGCTGCCACAAATTAATTTCTTGCATTAATTCATCATAAATGTTTATAAACAGTAAAATGAAAATAAAAAACTACAGAAGGAGAAATATCAGTAGCTCAGATTTAAAATCAACACATGACACCTTCAAGCAGTTCAGCTTCAAAGTTGTTCTGTGCTGTTTTAATTGGTGAATGATTTGTATATGACAGGGGTCGGCAACCTGCGGCTCTGGAGCCGCATGCGGCTCTTTTGTCCTTATACTGCGGCTCCTGGTGGTTTGGGAAAATAAATTAGAAGTATTTAGCTGAAGTATATTTTATTTGTGTTTAGTTCTTTTTTTAACTTGTATTTCTAAATTGGAAGATTATTGTGATTTTGAAATATAAAAATTAAATTATATCTTATTATTTTTTCATCGCTCAAAATAAGCGTCACACTCGCGGAAGCCAGTATACCCGCCGAAACGCTGTGCATTTATCGAGACTTTCAACCCCAGGTAGGCCAGTTATGGATCTTCGGATCCACATTATGTCAGCAGCTCCACTGCGAACTATGTTAAAAACAAACACCGCTCACGCCTCACAGATGACAGCTTACAGTCCTGAGTAAAGATGAAAGCCCCGATTTGCAGATGCTGTGCGCAGAGGTTCGGGACCATAAGTCCCATTGTAAACATATCACGGCAGACCCGACGTTGTTTGCATGAACCTGCTTTTCAGCATCTCTTTACTCACCACTTTTCACACACGGTTGCTGTACGCATACAGCCGGCTGTAGCTTTTCAGCTCACAGCCCGACATACACCAACACAACAGCAGAGAGAGCACAGACTTTAAGGTGGCGAGGCGTGATTGCGGGTGCCGCTCAGGTGCGTCCGACTCCCCTGCAGCGGCGCTGCAGACCACGCCCCGCCACACACATTAACCTGGTAAATACATAGTTAGGCAGAATTTTGCAAATATCTATTTTTCCTTTTTCAGCAGCATAGTGCTTTTTTTCCCCAATTATTTTTTAAAAGTCAGGTCAAGGCTCCAAAAGCCCAAAGGCGATATAAGGGGGGCGGCTCACAACAGTTTTTGTTTGCTACATGGATCATTTTAGTTCAGCTGGGTGTCTTTCCTTTTGTTATATTTCTTTAAGAGTTCAAAATGTGTCAATTACATAAATAAAATGTAATTTTCTCTGTAGCACGTCATGGATTTCATAAGCAACACACCTTAGTTGCTCTGTGGATTCTTTTAAAAAGCAGTTAAAAACTTTTCTGTTCAAACAAGCCTTTTGTTGATCTACGTATTTTATATTCTTTACATTATTTACATTTGATCTTTTACATTGTTTATAATGTCTATTGATTGTATTGTTTATTTTAATATTTGTGTACAGCGCTTTGTGACTGCCTGTCTGTGAAAAACGCTTAATAAATAAACTTTACTTACTTACTTTAGTTGTTCACACAAAGCATAAAAGTAACAATATATAAAACAATATATACAGTGTTATCTTCATTTTAGATTTCAAAAAGTATTTGCGGCTCCCAGTGTTTTCTTTTGCATGGAAACCGGGTCCAAGTGGCTCTTTGGGTGTTAAAGGTTGCTGACCCCTGGTATATGAGAACAATGCTGGTTCCTTTGTGGTACTTTACTATTATTTACACATGAAAACTAACTAGGCTAACTTGTAAAATATCAGAGGAAACTGGAGAGAAACAGTGGTCAGTCAAGCTAAACGCACAGAAAGGAATTCAACGCTCCTGAGTGCAATTTTAACCTCATACAGCAAAAACCTGTGAGCTGAATATTCTTTACAAACAGAAACAGTTGTCAGAGCATCACAGCGGTGAACACAGGGTGATATTATTAGACTGTCGCTGGTGTCTTTTCATGGAAGGGACCAAACACCTACCAGCCAATTTCAGTCCACACTGCTTTCAGAATCAAATTTACACCCCTTCCCCTTGTGTGTCAGGCTGTTTAATCATGTGCTGCTCCTCTGCACCACCGCACAGACTGGAGGTGGACTTGCAAAGGTTTTCAACAACCAGTAAACAACACTGTGGACAGTGCGTTTCAGGCTTCACTCATTAGCGGCAACCAAAGTTGTCGGACCAGGTGACAGATGGACTGACATGTCTGGGCAACCATGGATACTGAGCCACAGCCAAAACCATTCATAGGGAGAAAAAAGGAGAGGCTTCTGGGTGAATGCAATATAGAAAAATAGTCAATTTTAAGCTCTGACAGTCAGAGCAGTGAGGCTGAACGCTGAATTACACAAGGAAACCCAAGTCTTGAGAAAAAGGTGCAACGGTCAAATATTAGGGCTATTATCTAAAGAGCTCAGGGTGGAAGCTGTGGAGTTTGTTTCTCCGTCTACCTCGTCAAAGCTGGAGTTTAGCTTAGCAGATCTTTATAATATACAACACAACAAATATTTAGGCCTGAAGTACATATTTAATACTTATACACAATTGCTAGGTGCATTAGGTACTAGAGGTGCTCAACAAAAGCACCATATGGAGTGGCAGAGGTAAAATGCACTAACAGGTGCAGTACAACACTACGCTGTATTTCAGTCAAAAGAACAAATGACAGGAGTCCTGAAATTCAGAACGCAAAAGGATACGAATATTTGAAATGAAAGGAGGACGCACCTCAAGCCTCGCAGTTAGATCAACACCCATATATAGATTTAAAAAAACAAAAAAACAAAAAACAAATCCCACAGTTTCAGCCCTCGGTGCGTTATCACAATATTCCTATGTAGAAATTATGCATTTACACACGCAGGTGTGCATTGCAGCCACTCTCCACACAATGTATTTGCAAATTTTAGCTTGTTTAGGACAACACAGCAATGGCATACTGTGAATACTGATTGACTTTAGTGATCTACTGCATTATTGATTTTATTTTAAAATATATTAATTAGATGCATCATTAAAGGAAATGTAAAATTGAGTATGTAAAACAAAAAAAAATTCAGTATCATTAAAAATACCCAAAACATGTTTCAGCTAACTGTCTGCGTGTTAGCTGGCGGGCTACAGATCTATTTCACATATCTATTTGAAATGATACACAATAAGTGTCAAAGGCTTTAAGCCAGTTAGAATTTGTACACAGATATGCTTTTGCTAGCGATCAGCTAACTACAACTTAGCACAATGAGGCGATTAAATGAATTGGCTAACCTTATCTACTCAATACAGGATTTTGCTACACAAGCTAACATGCACACACTCCATGCTAGCACACATGAAGAGAAAGAAATATAGCTTAGTGTTGGATTTAATCCCAAAAATAAAACAATTCCATGATGAATGAAATGCCACTTTCATATCTGTAGTAGTATTGTTTTAGAGGACTAGCAAATGTGGTGCATGCTTAGACAGAGGTTATTTACAGCCCCAAAACATCCCTAAACTAAACAGTGGCAGTTTTATATTACTTTCTGCCATCCTAAAATATATGTGCATGTTGTAACATCCAGGAATATCTGTATTATTGATTGATATCTGTATTATTTAACCTTTACAATTTTTTTTTCTTGTCTGGAACCAGATTGTCTGGGTCTAATTCATGCTTGCCATTTCCATCTCTTGGAGAGGCTTTTCATACATCAAAAAAATAATTTTGGGCAGAATGCTTCTGTAGACTGCAGCGCATTTTAATGAGACATGCTTAATTTCACATAATAATCCAAACTCTGAATGTACCAAAGACAGCAAAATACTTTGTCCTGTGAGATTAAACGCTGGCAGTCTGACGACTCGGCATGTTTTTCAGCAATAAGAGACTCTCATATGTTCAGAACTCTTCGAGCGCCTGCTGTCTGTTTGGAATTAGTCTCCATGGCAACGGACCAGACCGTCTGGCTTCAGCAAAGTAGTGCTGATGAAGTGGTGTGTTATGATAATAGTCATCGGAGAAATAAGACCCTGAAAATATACAGTACATTTTGCAAGATTCCCCTATGGACTTGTTAAACTATAATTTAAGCTTAGCATATTTCTCCCTAGACATGTTTATGCAAGATGAGCATCACTGACAGTGAGTGCAAGCATCGGGAGGCAGTAATAGTAAATATCTGGCATGTAGATGGTTGTAACTTTAGAATAACTTTATGACTTCCCTCTATCCTACGATGCCTGTGTTTGAGGCCCAAAAAGCTGCAGCGGGGGGAGTTAAACGGCAAGAGATAAAAAGTTCTGTGCCTCACCTTGCCACACTTTGACACTGACTGGCCACATTGGATGGAGTCTGAAGCCTCTCATCGATGCTCAGCGCCTGAGGACCGAGTCTCCTTCCCGTCGTGTGTCCAGCTCCCGCCTGCTGGCGCTGTTGCTGCTGCTCCTCTTCGTCCTCCATCTCCTCGTTACCTGGCTTCTCCTTCCCTCGGCCCTCACTCTCGTTGTCGCTCTCCTCGCCTAAGATGTCGTCCACCTATTATATTTTTTGTTAAAAGGAGCTTTGTGAGCACATTTTTATCTTCTTTAACAGCAGCATGAATTCACACTGTAAATGCCACATATACCCTTTTCATTTTGCATTCTGGCCTCCTCTCAAGTGCAAATTGGATTCATTAATTCCCTTCCTCCACGGAATACAAATTAAATCAACATGTCTTTATTTCTATAAGAAACATCTGGCAAATAATACATAAAGCTCCACTGAATCCTGGGAATCTTTAGTGAATATGGACAAAAAAAAGGCTGTGAGAGATTGTCTGTTTATGCCCCCAGCCTTTCAGTGAAAATGCATTTAACAAATTCCAACCAAAGATCCGGTGCGGAGGAACAGTTACACATCTACAGACGTTGTGCATTATTGGAGAACACTGACATAAAGGACACTAAACAAAATACCTAAGAGAAAGGCCCATGACTGCAGCAGATAAATTTGGATTTAAATATTTATTTCATGATAAGAATTGTTGCTTTCTTTTATATATTTAAATTTCAGATACACACACTTACATATCTATACAAACACAGACTTATGCACTACTAGTTCTTTTAAGTTCTTGGTCAAGCTAATTAAAGCATGACCTAGAGCAAGATAATAATGAGGTCAGTCTTTGTAACAGCTGTGAGCCAAAAGCTTCCAGGACACTTTCTTCTCTACTCTTGGCTCTGAAATATCAAACAGGAAGTCTATCACGAATATGGTCATCTCAGGTACACAGCTCTGGCTCAGGAAGCCTCACTCATCACCTGCCTAAACCTTTTTTTTTTTTTTTTTTTTTAAATTGAGGAGCAGCCAATCAGATAAAAGCTGGCTTAAAGGGGATGAGGAGCTACGCTTGCTTTTTTTTTTTTTTTCAGGAAGTGAAAGAACTGAGGGACTGCACCAACATTATATAAGATAAATACAATATATAAGAATTTCTTAAGAGCTGTGAGCCTCCAAAAAGGAAAACATGAAACAGAAAATAAGTGTAGTGGGTGCTCAAATCTCTGGAGAGTACTGCAGCAAGGTAAAGATTAGCACATTTCATTGTTCGCCATTAAATTTCAGATGATGAAACGCTCTATTAAAGGACTAATTCCTGTTCAAATTATCATCAAGGAGAACCTCGTACATTAGTCCGTTCAGTTGATCCACTACAGATTCTAATTATACATGTAATTATATCTGGAAAGCACTTTTCCTTTTTCATATAATTGGGTAATATGCTGTACTGTAATGACAGTGATTAAAGTTGGGGGGGGGATTAAAGAAGCTGGAATCAGATGTTTGATGCAGGTACTGTTGTATTAGTTCAAAGATAAACAAAATAAAATAATATTAATAATCTAATTATGTGCTGCTTATTTTATGTCTTCCTTTGTTTATCCTATATAACTCTCATAAGGATTACAGTTTAACATTGGTTTATTTCCTGGCTCGATTGCACTGTCAAACAGTCAATGCCATACAAACTTCCTGTAAAAATGTCAACTTTTATTTTAATATTTCCATTTTGATGAATTTTATCAAAAAGGGAATTAAAAAATATCACACTACTTTAAAAAAAGAACAAAAAAAAAAAAACAATAACAAAAGCTCATCAATCCTTTATTGTATTAGAATAGCTGCTCAATTTATAATGGCAATGGCTACGGACCAACAAACTACCCAACTGGCTGCTTTCAGATCAATAGGAATGAATATAGCCTCAGCAAATGTCCAGTCTTTGACCTTAACAAGCATCAAGCTCCGGGAAAGTGAGACTAATGAAGAGGGGCATAAGTCAGGATCACGTCTGACATCAAACCAGGTTTTGTTGGTGGTTACATGAACAACACAGTGTGCCTTGGTTAAGGTAGAGGGTAAAAGTGCCAGTAGCAATAAGTCTGATGTAAAAATGGAGAAAGAAAAAATGGGAAAAAAAAGGAGGTCAGGTTGTTCTTCGTGTTCCATTTGCTGAATCAAATTTGAATCAGATTAACCCTTTAGGGCACCAATAAATTGCAGTGTAAGACAAATAAAACAGTTTTTCTTTTTATGTCTGTCAGGAAAACAAATGAATATTCATCATTAATTCCTTCTAAAATATGATCATCTCAGTCCAGTCTGCCCACGACTATCTACCATGAAAGCGAACACTAACAATCGTTTAGCCTCGTCTCTGTGGCAGCTGCTAAGGATTTAAATGGGTTCTATTTTTCTGTTCCTACAATCAAAATATGAGGAAGGACAGATGGGCTGTTTATTAGAAAGCAGAAAAGTGTAAAAAAACATTTGTAAAAACTGGCTTAGGAAAGCTATTTCATCTAAATAAAGTTAACATTCTCAGGTTTACAGTGATAAACAGACATTTGAATCAACACATATGAGGTTCTGACACTGCAGCTACTATATTTAACCTTGATGGAAACAAGCACTTCACCAGAAGGCAGTGTCACAAACAACCAGCCTAAAGACTACAGTTGATGTGCTGGAGGTCCTTCCCGGCTGTGGAAAAGAACAAAGTTATAATATATAAAAATATTGGCAGTCACTGATACTACTTCTCAGGCTCCTAGTAGATATACCTGTGGTAACAATTTTAATCTCCTCGTCGCCTTGTTCTCAAGTTATTGCATTCACAAACTCGGGAGTCCACGCTGCCCGCCTGCTCACCCGGCAGGGTGACAACAATACCCTATCGGCCTTTCACAGCTGAGGGGTAAAAAGCTGAAGTGAAACTGACTTTAAAAGCAATGAAAAGCACCCACAGCAGCTTCTTGCACCTCTGCTGTTTGTAGTGAATTCTGTTCCCTTCCACTTCACAACCAATCGGCATTAGATCTACGCACTAAGTCATCCAAATTGAACTGCATGCCGTAAATTTTTGGAGGACTGAATCGGAGTATGTTTGTGTAGGCTGCAAACCGCCCAGCCATCTTAGGCTCTGTGCAGCCAAATACTTTAGCAAAAAGGACATTCAATTAGATTCTATTTATATATCAAAACTTAAAAAAAAAAATACAATAATAAAGAGAAAACTTAACAATCACATGACCGCCTTTGGACAAGCACTTAGTAACAGTGGGAAGGAAAACTTCCATGAACATATCCAGAGTATCCCGTGTCAGAAAGCCAAAAATGGAGCAATATTTTCTTAATTTGTAACTCTAAACATGATTTCTCCTTTCTTCCTGATAACTGAACAGGTGTTCAAATGACACGAAATGACTCTACTTAGATTTGGTGCCAACATTTGGAATCTACAACTAGCAAGCTCTCTTTTTCCAAAGACCATGTTCTAAAAAAGAGCCAGTTAGCCTAGCTTGCATATCTCAGCTCCTAGCTTGCTCGGCTAACTGGCAAGTACCAAATTTGCACAATAGTTACCCTAAAATGTTCAACAGTTTGATGGGTAAGACCTACCTACATCACAACACCATGGAACCGGGAGTAATGGCATGCTTATTAAGAAGTTTTGAAGGAGCGTTGTGCTCTCAGTGATACATCTCAGGCTCTGGCTTACAAATGTTGCCAAATCACAGCACATGAAACGCCTTCAAATCTGCTCATACTGGCATCAAGAATAGGGTTGAGTGACCTCATTAGTACCATCCCATTATTCCCCTGTAAAATTACTAGCAACAGATACAATGTTTGCTGAAACAAGTAGGAAGACAGGTTTCATATTACAGCAGTGTCACAAACAACAATGAGTGACTTGGCCTTGGCCTCAGTAATTAATGCAATTACTGATCATAAGTTGACTATTTTGGCCTGACTAGCTAAAGGATTGCTAAGTAGTAACATTTCCTGCTTCTTTTGTACTTTTCTGCAAGGCCGTTGTGCTGTTAATTTGTTCAGCCACCTATTTTAACATGTTTAAAATGCCTCACCTGTCTTTCCTCTACTCTGCCATGCACTAACCACACTCAGTGGAGGCTTTCTGACAAACACATGCATAGTGGGGGAAAAAAATTGACATGTTAAACTAGCATCTCTACAAGTTAGTTAAGAAAGGGAGCCGAGGTCTGTTTTATCCGAGATCTCTACACAGTGAGAATTACTTTGCAACCACAAACCTCGCACCCCCCTAATGGCCAATAAAAAGAAAGTGGGTTTCAGGTACTTTTCAGATCCAGAAGATACATATATCTTTTATACAGTCTACCATAAGTAGAGTTACTGACACAAAACTAGAACAAGGCAGATTCAATGTAATATAAATGTGCAAAACAACAGTTGACCACTGAAACAAAATTAAATTCTACCATTATAAAAACTATGCCAGTAGAGCAGAATAGCAGTAGTATAGGTTCTTAGAAAACAGGTCTTTATTCCACAGGCAGGGGAAAAAGCACAGTATGTATCAATTTAAGAGCAAAACACTTACATGTACTGTGCGTGCATCAGAACAGTTCCTGTCTGCTACTCACCATGGAGCCACTGTACAGAAAGCCCCGTCGGCTTCTGATCATTTCCTTTCAAAAACCAATGTACAGTTCACTCTGTCAGGTAGGGTTCTTACAAACTTGGCAGAAACGGAAGCATTAACAATCCTCACAAAGAGCAAGGCAAACTTCCCACAGATTTTTCTCCTTTTTTTCTCTCTTGGATATAATCAAAGGCCAACCAAAGAGCCCACCGTCAAACTTTTCAAAGCACA
Organism: Neolamprologus brichardi; assembly: GCF_056152115.1. Taxonomy (NCBI): domain Eukaryota; kingdom Metazoa; phylum Chordata; class Actinopteri; order Cichliformes; family Cichlidae; genus Neolamprologus; species Neolamprologus brichardi. Next base: position 28,359,392 of record NC_142124.1, on the reverse strand, counting down.
GCACGACGCCCCCTCAAAGCTTGTTTAGAGGCATGCTTTTGGTCTCATCACTGCAAGCTGGAAGTAGTGAGTGAATAAGTTTAGTGCAAGTGCGATTTCAGGGAACAGAATCTATTTACAGCTAAATATCTCCGCTGCTAAACTATTGTGTTCGCCTTGTTTTTGACCCTCCCAAAGTTGACTGTGATGATAAATGTGTTGGAGGGAGGTGGTGAAGAGGTGAAGGAAAACAGACTAACGACACAAGAACGTGTTTTGATTATCACTCAGTCGTAGGATGCAGACAAACCACAGTAAATGTATCGTGTTTTACAGAATAGAAGATCACCTGTGCCAAATATTCTTTTGGTCGTTCACAGGCTGCCAAAGCAGCTGCGACCTGTTGAGAAACACTTCACGAGACATTTGAGTCATCTGAATCCAATTCTTTGAGCCCTGTAAAGCTGAGGTGGCTATTCAGCATTTGTTTTCTTTTTCAACAGAATCATGATAAAATACTCAGAGTTACAAATGTGATCTGATTAGTTACTTGACATCAATACCGGTTTAAAAGCACAGAGTAACAATGAGTATCACGCTCACAGTCTGAAGCAGCAGCTTGGAGCTTTAGATTTAGTTTACCTTTGCAGAGTTGTAGTTCAAATGCAAGCTAGCAAGTTGCAACACCACATTTGTGCTCTGTCCATTGCTGACAGGCATGCATGGTTTCCCAGCAACACTAAAATACCCCACCAAAAAAAGGCACTTGTTGCAGTGACAAATGGTTAAAACTAGGGTACAGCTGTGTGAAAATAATCATGCAATAACTGGATTGCCTGGAATATCTAGAGTAAGAAAAACTAATAAAAGGCACATGCAGAGATGCCCATCTACAAACAAAGAGTCACAAAATATCTGACAGTGACTTCGCTGACTGTTGTTTGTTGATGTTATTTATGAAGGAGCAGCTCACATTTTTTAATATGTAAGCTCAGGGCCATCTAAAAATGTCAGCTTTTGTTTTGTAGTCTCTGGCAGGTTGATGGCTTATTTAAAAAAGAAAACAAAGAAACTGCAGGACGCAGCATGTGGGGGAAAAAACAAAACAAAAAAAAAACTAAAAACACAAAGGACACAAAAGCATATTTAAAAGGACCACAAACAGAACAATGGTACAGCTGGTACTCAAGATTACAGCTTGTAAGCATTAGGATATAGAAATCGTTACGAATTAAGCTGCATTGTTCTGAAAGACAGGTTTCCTGCCATAATACATTTATTCATACAAGACAAATAATTGTTTTTTTTTTTTTAAAGAACATTTCTTCAATCATTTGTTTTAATCCATCCAACATGTTGCCTTTGAGAACCAACAACTCAGCTACTGTCTGAGTTGTGTGTCTCTCAAGCACGGATCTAAAATCTCGCTTTTTTACTCTTAACTTTAAGATTCATATACTGAGAAATAAGCAGACAGTCAATTATGATCAAACAAAGGGCAGCAATTAGAAGAAGCCTTTACTTGGGGGAGCACTGAACAGATGTTGCCCGGGGGAATGAGTATCAGCTTGGGCTGAGGTCAGCTTAAAGAAAATTAGCAGCCATTGCTCACAGCTTTGATCAAATTTCTGCTCTGACATCTTACTTTGCATAAAGTATCTCTTACACCTTACAAGGGTGGTCTTTTACAGTCCACTGATATTTTTCATTTTATCTCCATTATTATATGTGAAGGCATATAATAAAGGTTTTTCTATCCATCAAGACTTACATGAATAAAACACAAAGATTTTAACAACCTGACAAAGATGGATGTTCATTTTCGCCACATTAGCTCCTAATGGAGTAGTCTTTCAAGAAATACATCAACCTCCTCCACCTATGGAGCTACTTAATGTTTTGGTTTTTTTTGTTTTTTTTAAATGCATGGTCTACCGTGAGTTTATTATTACCATCATGTATTAATTTCACGATGCCAAATAAGACAAAAATGGTTTTATAGGACTAACAGCTTAATCATCATGATGCTAAATAAATGATCACTGCCTTCTGTGAAGATCAGACTACAAGACAAGTATGATGTAGGTCCTGTACACGTTCTAGCCAATTACACCTTTTCTCTTCTGTCAACAGAACAACCCTTGGTGAATAGCTGCAGACTTGCAACTGCTCTCTATACAAATACCTTTTATTAAAGGGTTTTATCATGACTCTAGACAACTTTTTCAGTGGTGGTTTAGTTCCTCTTTAATGGTGAAGGAATAACTGAGGCCAATGAAATGGCCTTTGTGAATGTTACTGAACTTTTTATCCAAAATATCACCTGCAACAGGATAAGGAAAAGCAAGAGACAAGAGCAGACGGCTCTACTTGAACAAACTAACCAGTTAACCTTTTCATTAAAGACTTGCCAGCTGATCTAGGAACTCCAGGGTTTCTCCAGTGTTTTTTCAGGGGATCGCAGTCTTAAGTTGACCCCTGTGTTTTTCTAGACCAGATTTGGCCACGCCTCACGGGCTGGTGTCCTGCAGGTTTTAGATCTCACCCTGGGTCTACACACCTGAATCAAATGATTAGTTCATTACCAGGCCCCTGGAGAACAAGACATGCTGAGGAGGTAATTTAGCCATTTAAATCAGCTGTGATGGCTCAAGGACACATCTAAAAGCTGCAGGGCACTGGCCCCTGAGGCCTGGATTTGGACCCCACTGTTCTCAACAAAAGCGATCCTTACAACCCTTAAATTTGCTAACCCTTAAAATGCATCTAATTAGATCTACTGTTCCCGTGAACTTAAAGACAGCTTGGAAAAAAACCTAGAGATAAAATACAATTGAATAAAGAACAAGGCAAACGTTACGGCTTAATACAGTTTTACCTGTGTGTATGATTGGATGGGTACTTAATAAGGTAACTAAATTATTCATTGAGTCAGTCATATAAAATACCTTTACTGTGACTCTCACTGGTGCTCTTTGTATTGTATACAATCCACTCTGTAGTCATACCAGTGTAACTGACAACAGATAATGTTGCTGCTGCAGGAGATGGCACTGATCTTTCAAAATGTGCAGCAAAAACAAACAAAAACACAGCAGCATTCCCTCACCAGCCTCAGTCACATACAACTATGAAAGACTTAGCTTGCCTTAATTACCAAACAGAAGTGGACAGTAGCGGTGGGTGATATAGACTCAATATTAATTAATTCCAAAGAGCTGCAGTCACAGATGACAAACTTTCTAATTTAAAGTGAGAATCGATTGCTTTAAGCTGCCAGCAGCAGCATTATAGTGCAATAATAGTATATAGTAGTAATATTAGTATAATAACAGCAATATATCCTTAATCCAAAAATAAGTAAGAGAAAAATTGCCTAGCTAGTGTTTTCCCTGGAAATTTTTAGAACAAAGCATAAGGCTGATATGTGGCTGTTTTTCACACCAGGGAACAAAAAGGCATAGTGTTGCTATAGCAACGACTTTGCTATACAATGTAAACATTTATACTGGTATTATTACAGACAATGTGAGCCTTAGTGGACAGATATAAGTGCAACAGCTAAAACAAAATTAAATTTAAAAAAATTTGCTTTAATCTTTCCTGATTTATTCTTTATGCCTAAAATTTGACCGTCTTATTCAATCAATTTTTACCTGTGTAAAAATGGCACACCTTTCTTCTTCTCCACTCTTCATTGTGACCTCCACAAAGAGGATGCACCGATGGACAAAAAACGTTCACGAGAGGAAATAAACTAGTATCGCTAGTAAGGTCTGACTGACGGATATTTAAGACTGATCCTGATATTTGGTAAAAGTCTTTTTTTTCCTTTTCTATTTATTGACTGCTATAAAAGCCAACATCAATAAATGTATAGATCAGCAGATAGCCAATAAATTGGTTGGGCTCTGAGCTTTACAAACACACAGTTACATTAAGTGTCAAACTAACCGTGTCTGTTTTCTCTTGATTGATCGTTGTAGCTGCTCCAAATAATTCAATTAATTTAATTAATTGCAATCTTTTTTATACACCTGCACACACATATGGCGCTATGTCAACTGGTACATTAAACTGAACTGAATCACACCACCCCAACAACTTTTCTGGAGAAAATCCAGTAGTACGTACCCCAGAGCTTAGCTATGAAAAGAACTTTCTTAAATCTTAAAGTTTTGGTGTAGGACTGGTTCGCCTACCTAAAAAAAAACATCATTTTCTCTTTATATTAAGGTAACTCACAGGAGAAAACATTATGCCTGCAAGCGCTACAATATGTGAGGTAGGAATCCAGAGTGGGAGCTCAGCATATTTCTGTGCAGCCAATCAGCAATCATTGTTCTCACCAATTTCTGTTTCTGTTGGGTTAGTGTACACGGAGCTCATGTTTTCAGCGTGAGGGCAGCTCATGGAGAACTTTTCATAGCAAAGTCCCAATGAAGAGGGATTACATAAGCTACACCCTGCCAAAATTACCGACTTCATCTGGGAAAGGCAGTCAGAGGTGGTAATAGAGCCGACGGCTGATTGCTGAATGGAGTAAGAGTGTTGATGGCTCATTCAAAGTGGGGAGAGGAAGATGAGGGCTTTGTGCTGGGTGAGAAAGTGCTCACTGGAGACCATCGAGAAAAGAAATTAATGGAAATGAATACGAGAAGTCGATGTGAAGATATTGTGATTACAAGCTATTTAAAACAAAACAGTAATGTTATGCATTGGGACCGGTGAATCGGGAGCACAAAGAACTCCAACACCAATCTACTCATACCTGCAGCTGTTCATTAGCTCAGGGTCACAAACCCAGCTCTCATTGTTTTGAGTCAAGGGCATTCCCATCCTCTGCTTGCTCCTCATAAATAAAGGAAAGCTGAAGTGCTCAGATGGAAAAGATGCAGCAATCTTCTGAGAATGAACTTTTTAGAGGCTCTGTAAACAGGAACATGCCAGTTTCTTTTTACCATTATCCAGAAAAGATATGCTAAAAAAGCTGAGGTTATTCAAGGAGAGTTGCATAAGGCTGAACTGAAAACATTACTGTGAAATAACAGACCCCACGTAGCTTCAGGTGACAGTTTTTTGTGTTATTACTTTTTAGATTTCAGTGTTTATATCAATGATGTGGGGTTTTTTTAACCTTAGAAAAAATAAACCTTCACCAAGTTGCTCAGAAAGGAATAGAAGCTTCTTCTTTTTTTTTTCTTTTTTTTTCCAATGTGGACCAATAGTGGACATTATGCAACAGCCAAATGAGAGATTTCTGCCAGGCTGCCAAAGACTGGTGCAAATGGAAACTGGACCAGATGGAATATTCATCCCGCTTCAGGTTAAGGGCTAAATGATGGATTCGTGTGACTGGGAGCAATAATTTGCTGGTTGTGTTGGCATGATTCCTGTTTGCAGCATTGGTCTGATTTGATCAGTCTAATGTCTTCTAATTAAATTCTTTAAAAATTGTGAAACTCAAACTCGGCACCACAGACCGTATCACACACCAAGCTTAATAGGTAGATGATTTCATCTGAATAGATTCACTTCGCTCAAACTTGACCTATAACTCTTTTCTTATAAATCTACGTTGTCTTACTTACTTACAACCTATGTTTTCTAAGCTCTACTGTGAAGACAATATGGGTTTATGAGATTTCTAAATCAATGGATTCTGTTCTTGTTCACAAACGTTTTCAGAATTGAACTCTGTTTGGATAATGCTATGCTATCAGTGTATGCCCAGTTAGCATGAAAATGTGCTTTGTTTTTGCAGTTTTCAAGTAATTTCACATCTTCCACTTTCCACATCTTTCTCTAGAATGCGAGGCTTGTCAATCAGCTTTGAGTGTGATCAATCATAATAACTTTAAAGAGAGCTAACGTTTTATGTGGTTGCAAAGCACATCTTAAGAACTAGTTCTGTCAGACAATAGCCCAGTCCTTAAAAGTTTGACAGTATTCTATAAAGTTGAGGCTAATTGAAGGACGTTTGAGTTTTTCTGTTAACACTGCCAGACAATTATCAGGAGTTAACATGAAGCAGCTAAATATGAGATTTTTTTTTGTAGTCTTTTAAGTGAGCTTAAACAGCAACCCGAATTAAAAACCTTCAGTGAGTATAAATAGACTGACATTTAAAAACACCAAACTGAGCTAAAATCACAAACAAATTACAAACAAACAACTGAGTTGTTTATTACAATAAATTAAATAAATGACATCACAAAAACGCTCCAGTAAATGTATTAATTGCATGTCCAGAACTAAAAACACATCTTTGCATCAGACATAATGAACCTAAATTTAAGCACTCCGGGTATTTATACGCTAATGCTGTAAGAACACACCTTCAACCACTCAAATCCAAGTTCCCCTACTACATATTTGCTAATGTCAAAAGGCTCAGAACAGGTCTCCATGTCTGAGCTTCAAATGCAATTATCCCTCTTGTATTTCCAGATTCTGTAGCATTCATAAATCATTAGTAAACGCTTGGACTGATGTAATCTGAGAACTGATATGATGACAAGTAGCAGTAATCAAGCTAGGGCACCCTGACCCCAAGAGGAGCTTTGCACTGGATTAAAAGTAAACTTGTGACTTTATTGCAAAGAAAATAAATACATTTAAGCTTTTAAATCAACAAAAACGCTCATTATTGGCCAAATTAAATTTCACAGATTGCAAGTCTTAATACACTATATGTCGAAACTGGTGGGACTGCTATGTTGTTCACATTAAAACTTAAATTACAGGTCTAACTCTATTCACATAGAGCAGCAGAGGCTTTCATATACCTAATTCTGCATGTCTCTTTTCCACACATTAGCTGTGGCAGGGTGCAGCACGTGCCAAATGACTCTGCTGGCAGGAGACTGGGTTAAAATGCTCTCTCCTGGGAGACCATCCAAATGGATAAAACAGGTGTTATTACGGTTGGCTGTAGGGGGCTTTTTTCTTTTTCTTTTTTTTAAATGAGACAGACAGATGCTAATGGTCCGCCTGCTTCTTCTACATTTATTTTCTTTCTTCTTATGATTATCATCGTCTATATTAATTCTAACAAAAATAAATACATTTTGTTTGCCATGCATATCATATTTTGGGAAATATGACCAAGATCAATACTTGCAGGTGAAGAGTGTGACTGATGAATGCACTATGGTCTTAGACTTAATGAGCCATGTGCGTGGGGGAGCATGCTACTCCAACAACAACCAGTCTTATTGCTCGCCTGACTTTATAATACCCACATGCTCATTTATTTACTTGATTTAGAATCCTGGAGCAGATGACTGCATAGAGTCTCAGTAATAACATCCAACATAGGACTGATGGTCCAAATTCCACATAATTATGTTAGCGAGAGCAATAAGACAAAACCGATTCCAGTCATTTCCAGTCATAAATGCAGCCATCAAGGGCACAGCAATTTCAAAGAAAGGTCATCCAGTTGGTACACGGTTATTTGCCAGGCAGCTCTGCACACGTTGCTCCAGGTAAACTGACACACACACCACCATGTTACCATTGCTGGCATTTAAATGTGAGGCTGTCTAACTGACTCAAATGTGTACCTTACTTGAGCCAATTAAGTGTGGTTCTGTCCCTCTGCCCCTAAAGATCCAGAGTGTTTAAGAATGTCACAGACTGGCCTTTAGCAAAACAGTTCGAAGAGGATGACATTTGAAATGCAGTGCATCTACAAAGGACCCTTCACTTGAGTCAACTTCTCTACCTCTTTACAGAGCAAAACATGGTGAACAAGGCTTTAAGCTTCACTTGCAAGAAGCAAACAGTCGTGCCTTACAGTTCTACAAGTCTGATAAATTGCTAAAGCTAATAATCTAAACTAAAAAAACCAAAGGCCTATCAACGTGCCTTTATTCAGCTACTCGGAAACATTTTTTAAACAGTTGCCCCTTTGTAATACTGTGATGTAATATGAGTGTAAATGTATTATTTATGGAAATAATACAGTAAGATGATATAAGCGCTACGCAGGATGTAGTAGAATTATCATTTATTAATAGCAGAGTATATAAAATGAACAGTACTATCATGTGTTTATTTATATTTCACCCCGTTTTACCCTGAGTATACTACAGCAGCCATATTAGCATAAACATCCTCCAGTGAATTTCATTTCCTTGTCAGTGGGCAGTATAATTTAGTGTGACTTTGAGAACTACAGCCTAGAGCAAATTAAATGATATGCCTTAAAATGTTTAAATAGACCACTTCAAAGTAAACATAAGGGTTTAGACACTGTATTTTTTCCCAAAACAGAGCAAGATTAAACAAATCATTATAAATTTGCCCCCAAATTAATGATTAACTTCAGAACTAATACCACATTTACACAATTGTGTTTTGGGAATAATACTGGGAATCAATTCTGGATACCTCATTAGGCAACTTGATCTTTATCCACTATAGTGCTACATCTGCAAGACGCTGGCCTTTAATTGAGACTGAAAATTAATGCTTGGTCCATGCTGTCATGCTAAAGTTTTAGTGCACATGGTCGTGATAAATGGGAAAAAAGCATGTGCTAGATAAAGACATGTAAGACACCAAACCTCACCCCTTCTGTCTTTATGCAAAGGAGGATTAATACTTATGAACAGTTAATTAAATTGAACCCAGAGTCAAACAGGCCGAGATCAATCTGCGACCCCTCCGGCTGCTTAGGGAAAAAAGCAATGCATGAATGGTTGGCAGGCGGTTGCTAGAGGTTGCTGACAGAGGTAAACTTGTCTGCACATGAAACTGAAAATCTTGACTCAAACCAGGAAGAGAGGCCGTTCCTCTTCAAAGTAATAGCTGTGCCTTTTGAAACATATTTACTTTTACTTTAAAGGCACTTGATGTCTATTTGTGTTGCACTAATTCAAGCTTCACTATCGCTTGGCCTGTAGTTGGTGAGGGTTTGCAGACGAGTCAGCATCTTCCATGCAAGCTATGGGCAACTACAGCAATCTCAGCAAACCTGATGGGGAATACACGTTTTTCCTAAGCAACCAGAGGCTGTCAGGAAATCGCAGAATGGTTTCTAAGCCTGTATGACCTAAATCTTAGAGCCAACTGCCATAAATTTCTATAATCCCTGATGTTAAGGATGGACCTATGGATAATCATGATCCTCTCCAATCTCAATTTCATCTTGTGTGTCCAACCTGGTTTGCATTCATTGCCAAATCCTGTTTAACAAGACAAAGTAAATGTTCCTTTGCACTCTCTTTTTAAGGGCAGAAATGTGGGGAAAGTGTGATTTTCAAGCTTCCTCTGGGCATCGAAATATATCCCCCCCATCTATAAGAGAGCAGCTATGAGGCTTTGACACTTCAGAAGATTGAGAGATGGCAGCTCTATCCTCCAGTAGTTCAGCCCCCTACTTCACACAAAGCAATTACAGAGTGCAAAAAGCTCTTATTTCTGTAGGAGTTCACAGAGGGTGAATAATTAGAATAATCAGAGCAATCCCTACAGAGATATGTGAGCTCATAATTTCACCAAGGTAGAACCAGTGAGAATTACCACATTTGAACAAACTACATTTTCCAAACCTCAGTCTAACAAAACAGTTAATCTAATTTACTTACATGTTCATCAATGAATGAAAGACAATCATTTCATACTTAGAACACATACATGGTTTTCAAGCACCATACCATCCCTGTTTCAAAACAGCATTTCAAGACATGAAAGCCATTTTTTCAGTCTAATTACACCAGGTCAGACATAATTATACCAAAGCTCTGACCAAACCACTGACTGCTCCATTTGCAGATTAATAACAAACCCACAATGTTCAGTTTCCATTTGGCTGCAGTGGTTCTAAAATCCAGTCTGTTTTGCTTTAGCCACAGCATCTAAAAGGACTCATTAGATGCCTCTACCAGAAATAATTATATTGAGTAATATTAAAGGTTTTAGTACAATGAACTCTTTGTGTGCTTACTGGTAAAAAGAAAATGGGAAAGGATGTACATTTAAAAAAAAAAAATCAAATTTCAATCTATTTATTCTTCTTCCAGACAGCAACTGTCCTACTGTAACTCAGCAACTGAACCCAGGCATGAACAGCCTGTCGAGCTTTGGGATTCATGGCATGTGTGTATAAGATGGGTGTTCAGGCAGAACTCTGGGTTGTCTGTTTTGTTAGCCTTTCCAAATCCAAAACAAAACGAAAATATAATATAAATGAACTCAATCCCTAGGCTATTTATGTTTTACTCTAAGCCCTAGCATGTCCATCAAACAACCTTAAAAGCAATGCTGTGCGACATCCAGTGGCACAGAACATTAAAAATACATATGTTTCTCTAGCTTAAGTGCCAATGCTAAAAGCAAGCCTGATGGACTAATTAGCATGCTAGCTAACAGTAGCAACGGGGGTTATCTGCTATTCCAACAGGTATATTCCAACTGCTATTCCATAGGTCAGCAATATATAGAAGATGTGTGAGTCAGCTAAGGATCTTCTATAAGCACATGAAGTGCAGAAGAAAAAAAATAGGGGGAGTGGGGAGTCTGTTTCCTAAAAGGCAAAGCAAAGCAGTTCCCAGGCTGAGTGGTTGCCTGCAGCTACGGAGTTACTTAACCCCAGAATTTAATCGAGTTAATAACCAGGCAGATCATTTTGCATCCCAATAACTGGAGACAGTTTGTGGTTTAAAGCATGACCAATCACAATGACATCCACATCATTTAATTATATCTAACTAAAAGTGCAATTTCCTTATAGGGTCTATACCCAGATCTCAAGTTAAAACTACAAAACTATTATGTCATGTACAAAAATCTTCATTGTTTCATTATAAGAAGTCTTAATGCTTTCAATCCAGATTAATCTTTTGCTCATTACTTTATTCATTCACTAACAACAGCCCATGAAAGTCACCTTTAAAATAAATTGATTTGCTTGAAAACAATGGGATGGGCATTCCTTTTCCCCAATTTGTTTATATACAACAATAAACTACACAAGCATGCTGCACTTTTAAGCAAGGTTAATGAATGTCAACCAAAATAGTTCATTAGTGGGCTGTAAAATAAGAGTCTGTGAAATGTGCAAAAAGGGACCACAGATCTGACCAGAACTGCAAAGTGTAAAGAGTACCTGAGTATTTTTTTTCCACTACTAAAGATGACAGTTAGTATAAAACACAAAAGTAACTTCCAGGCTGAAAAAAGCCAATGCGGCCAAAATGACTAAAACCTGCATTCTACCCAAAGGCCACCAGATGGCGATAGCTGAGGCTGTGACACGTTTATGGCAGAAAAATTAAATTACATCCGTTTTATAAATCTTTTTCCAACTACTTTTCAAAAAGGCGGATTACCTGTGTTATGAAACCACAGAATAATTAGTTAACGACTTGTCAACCACACACCAATGATCGTGTAGTTTCACAGTCAGGTTTTACTATGACGTCACGTTTGCTTCTTCACAACCAAGCGTTGCGAGCTACATCCATCTTTCATACTGTCAATGTTAGCGATACATTCCATTTTTGCAATTTTTAATTAAAAAATGTTCATGGTGCAGCTTAAAGGGGAATGCAGTATATATTAACTACAAAGAAATACAAAAAGTTGCTATATTTCTTTCAAAATTCTTACTTTTAACTTCCCTTTAATCATATTCAAAGGACAAATGAATCTAGCAGTAACCCATGCAGCTTTCCTGTGAGAAATTATCATTACATGCAAAAGAAAATAATCGCAATAATCGACCATTGACCTCACTTCAAACGTGGCTTGTCATACCCCATGTGAACAAGCCACATAGCTCTTTCACTAGAATAATCGCCCACCGAGAGGCTCTTGGCAGATCTCAAGGATCTGCTCTGCACTTTCCCCCTGCTGAAGCATTAGAAAAATTCAGAATTCCATTATAGAGTATTACCAAAGAGGGAGCTGAGCTTCCTGACATTAGTAATCACTTCACCTGCCTCGTGAGGCCAAAACTACAAAATGCAGTAAGCAGACAGAAGTAATAGTCCGTGGAAAGATTTGAACATCAGATGAAAGGTTTAAGGATGTGCTGCTGACGTTTTGACTGCTGTGAAAGGTTCCATTATGTTTACCATTTGATAACATTTAACTTTTGGTTTTTTTACAATTCTCTCATTAATGTCCTATCTGTAGTCCTATTTTTTTCTTAACTGCAAATGTTTCCCTGTCTATGCATTTGAACACAGCAGAAAAGGGCTGAAATATGTGCAGCATTTCCACTTCTAAATTGATGTCCCTCCTTTGCAGTGCATAACTGTCTGACAAATATGGTGACATTATCAAAAGAACTAATGAGCTCAGAGGCATACATGTTTTGCTGGATTAGATTTGGAGAACCAGTTTCTGATTTCCATTCCTGCATCCAATGCAAAGCAATAACACTGCAGGTAGATGCCTGCTGTGAGTATGGTATAGAAATGTATTTCACAGTCACTGCTGAAATGAAACCATTTAATTGGCTCATTCCTTGTACAGAGAACTTTCCCTTTTCACGGTGTCTGTCACTGTTGGCGCAAAATGGCACAAGCCTATTTTGAATGTGTGTAACAGACTCATTAAACATGACAGATTGCTGTAGACTCCCTAGTCTAGCTCAAACGCCACCAGGTCGAATGCTGAACGTTTCGTCCGTCCTTACCTCTTTGTCCATGCTGTCCAGGTCCTCCTTGCAGAGAGTGTATAGCGGCATTGTTTCTGACATGCTTGGCTGTCGTTTCCGCCGAGATGGCCCAGGCTGCTCATCATCTCGGCCGGACTCTACTCCCTCGTCTTGCTGACTCTGTGAGGTTCCCCTAAGGTACACAAGTATAAAACAAACGTGAAACACTGAAAATACAAATAACTTTGTCCAAATGTGGTAGCTACATTTTATTCTGAAATTGGTAGTGGGTACTACATCAGAAAAACAGTTTTTAATGGCATCTGTGGTCTTTAAATGCTGTGCTGCTCAGATGTCACATGAAAGTGTACAATGGCCTGAATATTAATGAGAAATACACAACACTGTTATGTTCTATTATATTTCACTACTTTATGTTTTTATAGATGCACTTGCCTGCCCAGAGACCAGTGTATACATTGTATGCTTGGGTCAGGTGTCATGTTACAGTGAGCTGGCTAACTACCTCCATGTTTGTTATTACTGTAGCAAAATGTTAGTTACACAATTGCTTTGTCACTTTAACAAATTTACTTGTTTCAAAAAAATCTGCAGCTTGATATTATACTACCATAATAACCATGCAAGCTAGCTTTTCCACTCATACAGCCATAATGTCAGGAAGTAAGGTATCGTTGTTCAGCTGGGTATAACGTAGGCATGCTGCACAAATTTGGCAATGGTTAGTTCCCCAATTCCTTATTTGCAAAACAGCCCGCTAAGTTACTAGACCAGCACATGAAATTGGATGATTTAGCTGACCTTATCTATTCAACTAAATGTTTTAGGGAAATCACTTGTAGTTTGTCCGTTTTAGCAAGCAAGCTAACATCAGCCTAAACATCAGAAAGACAGCTCCAGGCTGGATTTGATCCTGAAAAACCAACTGACCCTTCACTGAATGCCCTGCTCAAGTTCAACATACTGTTATCCTGAGGGGTAAAATATATTTCTATTTCTTGCAAATGTGATGTCAGGTTACCTGCTCACTCAATGAATTTGTTTGATGCCTTACATAATAATTAGCTGGTTAACCATAGCGACTATGTCATTGAGTAATGAGGCTATCTAAAGCCAAAGCTAAAAGGTCTTTTTTGGCCTTATGCGACGTGAGTGCTGGAGTCTTTATTGCACTGGGAGCTTGCTGCTTGTTGACGTTTGTGATTACTGGCATCCATTTCTAAGCTGCTGTTAGCGTTTCTCACTGTTGATTGGGAGAACTGAAAAGAAGCATTGTCACATCTTTTGGATTTTCACAGACAATTCATCGAGCATCCTTCACACTGAAGTTATTCCACATGCTTTGGAGGCAACCAACAAAGTCAGAGAAGGTCTCTTCAAAAAAATAAAAATAAAAATAGGATCAGAGAGGATATCTACATCGGGATTAGTTTGTGACATTTCTTTTAGAACTTTGAGACGATTACACTTTTTCTCATTTCTATAAAGATGCAGATTAACACAAAGATTTTCAAAATTTAGGTAAGAGAAAAACAAACCGAATCAAACAAATCACCTTCCAGGCACAAGGATGAATTAAAAAAAACAAAGAGTATCATTATCATTTTTCTGTCATATTTTTCTCATGTTATTTTTGATGCTGTATATGTTATAGTGATATTTACAGGAAATGCCAGGCACCAGAATTAGGTTGCAAACACTGTACATAATCAGCTCATAGAAAGGTAGGTGTAGGCAGTAAAAGGGGTCGACCAGTCACAAAAAACACAGATAGGCTTTCTTCTCTGTAACGAGGGCCCAGTAGATGCAAATGGGAAGACAAACTTCTACGGTTCCTCTTGGCAGTGCTTAATTGAGCAGATCTTCTTTGATGATTCAATCCAAGGTTATGCAACTTCCTGAAAACTCCATAGTGCCTCTAATCTATGAATAAAATGAGCCAATTTTCCGCTTTAGATGATTAATTACAGAGTATGATCACAGATATATTCAACTTAAAAACACTTTGAGCTGCTATTAAAAGTTGGAGTCTGTAATTTTCTGGCGTTATTATAAAGCATGCAGGTCAGCGTCTGCATGTGGCATCCCAATGACAAACCGGCAATGTGGGTGACTGATGAATGACAGAGTGACAGATCAGAGGTGAACTGTGAAGCCGTTCTTTCACCTGCCACATTATTGCTGTCAAACAAGGACGTGACTGGCAATTCTGATCACTGCATAGGGAGAAAACATCTGACTGCCCCGAATTCAAAAATGTAAACAATACAAGGTGGGAGAGTTGTCTGGGAGGTGAAGCCTCTGTGGCTGATGAATATCCCTGACCATCAAAGACCATCAGTCCACACAATAACAGGGTGTTGGAGCCTTTTTATTATTCCTCAGTTGATGGCTAAGGAAGCTATGGAGTAGACTATCACTACACCGGCAGCTGCTTTAGTTTACAAAGAAGGTAAAGATTAAATGAGACTCAGGAGTCAAAGGAGTACACTGAAGATCTAATATAAAAGAGTTGTCGTTAAGCAGAGTGGCTTAATGTGGAAACACTGAGCGACTTTCCTGAAACTGTAGGTACTTTCATAAGACGCTTCAGAGTTCAGCACTAGTTTATGGCAGTATTATAGAAATGGAAAACCAACATATTTAAAATGTAATGATATGATTATTAATACTTTGATAGAAGCGCTCCACGCTCTAATAAACTGGTGCAATGTTGATGCATTGAGGTTGTGTAATTTGGTATATTACATGATGCATCATACATGGTGTATGATCCCCCATAATCCCTCACAAAGTATTGTTTATTTCACGGTAAAGTCCTGCAGTACCTGAGACCAGACTGCTCTCTGGGATCAGAGAGTAACAAAGATCCTGCCGTGTGGAGGTAGGCTGATGGACGGGACACTTGAGGGCCCCTGCGAATCAGTTTCCCTGTTACGGAGTCATATGTGCGAACCTCTGGAGCTGCAGGTGGAGGTCTTGGGTGGATGGGTGCTGGGTGGAAAATAGGTTTCTGCAGGGAGCCCTGATTGTCAGGGAGAAGTGCTGGACTGTTGCTCCTTCAATCAGACCAAAAATAAAAAGGAAAAAGAAAAATAGTCAATGAAGTTTTGGGCTTCTGCAGTTAGTACGCTTTAAATCATCAATTTGCTGGTTTCCATAAGATCACAACGCCCTCACCGTGCTGTCTTAGAGTAATCCTCCTTCAGTGGGTAGAGCTGCTCCTCCACCCTCTCCCACCGTTCTAGACAACTCCAGAGCCAGTCTGGGTTGACAACGTGGAGGTGCTTGCAACCTTGTGCCTGACGGACCTTCTCGGTGCCTGGATGACAGAGATGGAAGAGAACGCGAACGAGTTTTGACCTTACAATCGAAAGCCATTACCAAACACGCACTCACTCTGCGTCTGCTGAATAATTCAGATAGATGATCCCACTTTCCCTACTGGAAAGCAGAAAATAATTACCTGGCCAATATTTTTTGAAAGATAACAAAGGATCTATCTCTTGGAACCACTGGGGTCACCATCCATTCATTTTTCTTTTTTTCTGCCAAATCTGGGCATAATACAACTCCTAAAAGTCAGGTTTTATTTGATAAAGTGCTGAATAACACTACAGACGTTTGACACAAAGACATCAGACTGAATTACTCAGTGCAGAAACTTGTACTTGATGTACAAGCTGAATGCTTGTACATCAAGTGTAAAGTGAGCACAGCTGCAGTTCAGCTGTATTTTGCCAGATCTATTTACATCCTGGTCAACATACTACTATTTGATAGCTACAAAAGTAAGATGTATCAAAACAAACTAATCTCTACAATTTAAATGTCCAATGTAAAACAGCCAAACAATGCTCTCAGTGGAAAGATGGCTTTCAAGGAGCCATTCTTAAGGAGATGAAATAGGAAAAAAAGGCTGAAGTATGAAAAATTAAACTTGATCTTTACTGAAAATCAACCACAACAGGTCTTACTGAGTGATGAATTCAAATCTGTAATGTCTAAATCTAGTCATCATCAACAAATATGGAGGTTGTAAAAAGAAAGGTATAACAAAGCTCAGGCTAAGATAAATATCTCTTATAATTTAAACTGTGAATCAGCAAAGCTACGCTAAGTAGAAGAAGAATAACAATATGGAGCTATGATGAGCAACTAAACAAGTACAGCTGAGTTTTTGTTTATGAACCAATATGACAGACACGCAGATTTATGCATTAGAATTCACTTTTGATGACCATTAATGTTTGAAAAAAATATTACAGTCTATCAGTAGCTGTTGAGATATTCGAGTCTAGAGCAAAGCTGGAATGGCAGAGACTGCCGGGATTATAGTCACAGTTGCCATGGCCACTTCAAATCCACGTGGCTATTTTTTTTTTTTGACTCAAAATGAACTTTTAAAATGATTGATCTGACAGTTTAATTTTTCTGATACCATATACCCTTAACAGCTTTAACAGCAAAAATAAAACTTAACTCAGACTTTGTATGTGTTTGTGTTAGGGGCCCATCAAAGAACAGAGTCCTGATGGACAGGTTCAATGGAGGAGAACGTGGGGGACATAAACAGCTTCCTGCTGTACCCCATGTCATTAAGTGGGCACAGATGTTAAAGCTATGATTATTTAATCACTAACCCTAGTAGGATGTGTGTCATGGCTGCCCACTTTGCTGTTCAGTCAATGTAACAGGCATTTTCAGAAGTTATTTCCAGTAAAGTATCCTACAGCATATATTCCATCTCAGGCTATCCTGGTGATGTATGAGGTGACTGATTGCCAAGTGCTGCTCTCAGCAGGACTGCATCCCAGGTTAACAGTGCCACTTCCTATGCTTCTATTCACATGGTAAACTTCATTGGTGGCAATGGAAGCCGTGAATCTACAATTTCCAAGCTGGGTAAAGGGACTGACATTTTCAGTGTCATGAAAAACAGGCCTGTATTATATTTGTCCAACAAACCAAAATATCTGATTTGCTTTTCTTAGAATTTGGGAGAAAACACTCAAAATGTCCAGTATTTACACTGTAATATTATGATGTAGTAAAAACATGTTTCTTTCACTTCAGTAGGTCTAATTAGAAAAAGTGTATGAATTTCACTTCATTCATTTCATTTCACTCAAGTAATGTTACTTAAATCTGTATGTTTTTATTTTTAGCACAACATTAAAACAAACTTTCATATCTATTCACGTATGCACTTCATTCCTGGGGAAACACTTTCTTCCATAAAGAAAAGCTGTATAGCTATGACAATACATTTTTCCTCCATTAGTCATTACATCTCTAAATGTTAGTTTTCGTTGATGTTGCATTCTTGCATGCATGCTCATATGCATGTCAGTGTAATCTAATCTCACTGATAACCACCTTACTGAGTTGCTGTTTCGGCAAACAGAGCATGCTGCTGCAGCTTCATTGGTACTGATGCAAAGAACTAAACCATGTTTGTAAGTTTAACCAGAACTCATCACACCAGCGCACTGCTTAACTGCATGCCTGACCTCTACGATACATCAACTCTAATGACACTGTATTCACTGACATTTAAACAAGCCTTACGTGAGCTTTCTTAAATTCACCATTCACCAAATGTCACCATTAGCAAACCATAATTTGCATTAATCACACAGTTCCAGCATATTGTTACCTTAAAGAAAATCACTAACTATATCTTGCTAAATAACAGGTCAGAAAAAGAGTGAAAGGTAGCAGGCGTTCAGCACTTGAAATCCACTCTTTTTTGGAAACGGTTGAAAATAAACCCATAAAAACTGAATTGTCAGATTTAACTAAAGCTGAGAACACTATGCACAACTATTAAGAAGTAGGGTTGAAACTAGTGATTATATCCATAATCACTCCATCATTAATTAAATATTCCTTAAAGGAATAAATCAACTGAGAATGAGATAGCCCCCTGTTGTCCATTATGCGTCCCAGGTTTAAGGGATCTCTGCTTCACGCTTATGGTTTCATCCATCTTTTAATACAGTACATGTAACTTGCGACATCACCACTCAGTACCAGCAAAGCCTATACACTATACTTTAACTAGCATGCATCTGTACATACCGGCTCTTGCTGCAATAAGATGTGTTGTCCGATTGGGATTTTGTGCACTGAGAATCAGATTCTTGCTGATCTTGGCCCCCAGCGCTTTGGCATGATAGTACTCACGGGTCCTTTCCATGGGGTAGTTAGTGGGGTACAGACCACTGAATACTATCGTCGTCCCCTCCAGTGTCTTGCTTTTCAGCTCTGGGACGATCTTCCGAATGTCCGGAATTTCAGAGGCCTCCTTCCTCAAGTATGCCTCATAGCGGGCGTAATACTCTGCATGGATCCTTTCAAGCACCTCCTCTAAATAGATGAGATGATCGTCCTGGTCATTATCAGCTTCTTCCTCCTCTTCCTCGTCATCTTCCATACTCTGATCCAGCAGCTCTTCGCCCATGGTAACACCAGACTGTTCACTATTCTGGGACTCTGTTTCGGGCTCTCTCCTATCTGAGCAGCCATTTCCGAGCTCGGGGTCAGGCAGAAGAACTGAAGGCTCTGGTGAGTCAGAGCTGCTTTCACCTTCAGCTCTGCCTTTACTGTCCTCTTCATTTGCCCCATCCTTACAAGCAGGTTCTTGCGTGGTTCCTTCCTGACCGGATTCCTTTGTCTGGCCAGACCTACTTTCACCGTCACTCTCTGATGAGGGGGGCTTTTCTGTAATGGAGTCACTGTCACTGTCACTGGAAAGGTCAAAGTCTAGGTTATTGGACTCGTGTCTTGGTGCCGATGAGTTTGCACCTTCCTTGTCCTCTCGCGTCCCATTTGTATCGTCTTCCTTAACATTTGTAATCTCATCTCTCTGGGTGTCCTTGGATTCTTCCACGGGTTTTGTTTCAGTCTCTGACCCTTTATTTTGTCCCGATTCGTCCTCATCCGCTGTTGGGTGTGTCCGTTCTTTTGATGGCATGTCCTGAGAAGACTGAGGTGCTATGGACTCTTCCTTTCTGGAAACATTATTGTCCTTTGCCCTTTTCCTGAGGCCATTATTTTGCTCATCGACACCAAGCGTCCCTGTTTGTTCTGTGCTCTCTGCTGGTCGACTCGAGGAGCCTCCTGCTGGAAAAACACATAGAAGTTTAAAAGTATTCAAGGACACACAAATTAGAACCTAGAGGTGGGGCTACAGTGAGATCAGCTTCTGATTCCCAAAAATTACAACAACAATTAAAAAGGCGAGGTAAGGACTTAGCTGCTGCCAGTGGTCATCAAAGATTATCTTCTACAACTGATGTGCTCAACAGAGGTTGTGCATTGATACTAGAGTTGCAGTACTAGTAATGGAGTACTGACAGCAACAAAATGGTAATGAACTAATGAAAAAAAGAACTGTGCTAGTTTATAAAATTCTTTGATCATAAAACAAATTCATAGAAAGATGGAATGTGTTTTTTTATTCTGTCCATTATGAAAAAAGTGAAATGGGCCATCAATACATTAATTAATATTTTTCCCCATCTCACTCCAAGTATATTATTTTAATTTTTGCCCCCCAAACATGTGCCTTACTTCCCTAACAAAACTCACATGTTGGTGAGGTGGTGTATTTCAGGACAGGATCGGGTCTAAAGTGTTTTTTCATTATTGGTGGAACGATTTCGAGGATTGTGTGGCAAGCTAGCTGATTATTCTTCACTTCCACCATGCTAAAGATATTTGGGACATGTCAGCACATCATTTCATTTGCCAACAGTAGGGTGGGTATTAAACCTGGTTACCAACTGAGTTACATTAGTACTACTGAGTACCGATTACCTTAATGATTCCATTGTTGCTAAATTTAGGTACCAGAACACACATGGGTAGAGGAAGAACAAGACTGTATGAAATCCCTGGTGAAGAGCAACATGTTGAAGAGCAATAAAAATGTCTCAGGTGTGGTTAAACCCTATGCAGGCAATTCTCTCTGCACCATTTTATCCTGTATCATTTTCCTTTTTTTTGAACCCACATAACTTTATTCGAGCTGATGGTTACATGTTTTATATTAATGCATTCTGGAAGGTCTGTTGCCCTCCAATTATAAACTTCTCACTAATAACCCTCCTGACATTTCACACTCCTAGATTTTTGCTCAGGAAGCGCTGTTCCAATTTCCCCTTTTGGCAAAAACTTCTTGGAGCATAGTCTTCCTCTAAGACAAATTGAGCTTGTGTACACTGAATCACTCCGGTGAAAGCAACTCGCTTTGTGCTAACCAATCAGCAGCACAGAATTAAAAAAGAAAAATTTGGAATTAGGTTGTCATGTTTTCTTCAAGCAAAGGAGTTTATCATTTTAATAAGATAGAAAGATCTACTGCAAACTTTGAATAAGGTTCCTTGTTCAAACAAGCGTGCTGTATCACTGTGACCCACAGGGCTGGATGGACGAGAGAGGGCACTGAAATAATCTGAGGAGGCAGGCCAGTGTGCATCAGCCATCAGAAAGAGAATTCAGCAAATTAAATAGTAAACAAACAAACTTTTCAACAAAGGCTGATATATTCCAAAGTACAAAGAACCAATTACTCTGACATTATGTGATGCATTTCAAGCTTAGAAAGGTTGACAATTGCTTGGTAAGAGCAAGAACTTTTCATTTAATGTAACTGGAACTCACCCATGATATAACCCACACGCTATATATAGCTATATATATAGCTCCTATATTGTTATTTATTTATTAATTTATATTTAGTGATATATCAGTTAACCATGCAAAAGGCTAAGCTTCAGCTGGACCACAACATAAATAAACATCATTAAAATTTTAAGATCAATCTTTATCATATTTAATTTTTTTAATAGAAAATATGACTGAAATCTTCTGTGTTTGAATCAGTGGGGTTTATAATATAAACAGAAAAATAGATCTACTGGGGAATAAATATTTGAGAGCAATACCGAATGCCTCAGAGCTTTGTCCACTATATTGCTTTAGAATATTGAACCACCACCTGGTCTCTGATTTATTCATAAATATAATGTGATTGAAAAATGGTGCATCACAATTCAGCTCAGCAGGACGGCAGAAATTAAGTGTTTGATACTCACAATTTCTTCAATGAAATCAGGATGCCAACTTTGATAGTTCTGGTTGTCTGGGTAAGATAAGTTGGTTGTGCTAGTTTGGCATGTAAGTATGCTAAATTATTAAATAAAAATTTAAAAATAGCACTGTTGATGTCAGTGTTATTAGTTCTGAAGACCAGCAGTATAAAAGAAGGACATAGCTTCTTGGTCCTTGAAAAGTGACAAAAAGTCAGAGTACCTCGAGCCAACCATCCCTTTTACGTTAACTAGTAATGACTTCGTGAACTTCTTCACAAATAAAATTTTAATCATTACAGAAAAAAATTACCAATAATCATCACACAGATGTTATATTATCTACAGTTACTTTCAGTACCATTGATGTTAAGTTAGACTCTTTTTCTCCAATTGATCTTTCTGAGTTAACTTCAATAATTACTTCCTTCAAACCATCAACGTATCTTTTAGACCCCATTCCTACAAAACTGCTCAAAGAAGTCCTGCCATTAATTAATGCTTCAATCTTAAATATGATCACCCTATCTCTAATAATCGGCTATGTACCACAGGCCTTCAAGCTGGCTGTAGTTAAACCTTTACTCAAAAAGCATCTCTAGACCCAGCAGTCTTAGCTAATTATAGGCCAATCTCCAACCTTCCTTTCATATCAAACATCCTTGAAAGAGTAGTTGTCAAACAGCTAACAGATCATCTGCAGAGGAATGGTTTATTTGAAGAGTTTCAGTCAGGTTTCAGAGTTCATCACAGCACAGAAACAGCTTTAGTGAAGGTTACAAATGATCTTCTTATGGCCTCTGACAGTGGACTCATCTCTGTGCTTGTCCTGCTAGACCTCAGTGCAGCATTCGATACTGTCGACCATAATATCCCATTAGAGCGATTAGAGCACACTGTAGGTATTTCAGGTACTGCACTGCAGTGGTTTGTATCATATCTATCTAATAGACTCCAATTTGTGCATGTAAATGGAGAGTCCTCTTCACACACTGAGGTCAGTTATGGAGTTCCACAGGGTTCAGTGCAAGGACCAATTCTGTTTACACTATACATGCTTCCCCTAGGCAGCATCATTAGAAGACATAGCATAAGTTTTCACTGCTATGCAGATGACACCCAGCTCTATCTATCTATGAAGCCAGATAACACACACCAATTAGTTAAACTGCAGGAATGTCTTAAAGACATAAAGACTTGGATGGCCACTAACTTTCTGCTTCTTAATTCAGATAAAACTGAGGTCATTGTACTCGGCGCTGAAAAGCTTAGAAATATGGTATCTAACCAGATTCTTACTCTGGATGGCATTACCTTGGCCTCCAGTAATGCTGTGAGGAACCTTGGAGTCATTTTTGACCAGGATATGTCCTTCAACGCACATATTAAACAAATATGTAAGACTGCGTTCTTCCATTTGCGCAACATCTCTAAAATTGGAAATATCCTGTCTCAGAGTGACGCTGAAAAACTAGTTCATGCATTTATTACTTCCAGGCTGGACTACTGCAATTCATTATTATCAGGATGTCCTAAAAACTCGCTGAAAAGCCTTCAGCTAATCCAAAATGCTGCAGCAAGAGTACTGACAGGGACTAGAAAGAGAGAGCATATTTCTCCTGTTTTGTCTTCCCTTCATTGGCTTCCTGTCAAATCCAGAATTGAATTCAAAATCCTGCTCCTCACATACAAGGTCTTAAATAATCAGGCCCCATCTTATCTTAATGACCTTGTAGTACCATATCACCCTATTAGAGCACTTCGCTCCCGCTCTGCAGGCCTACTTGTTGTTCCTAGAGTATTTAAAAGTAGAATGGGAGGGAGAGCCTTCAGTTTTCAGGCCCCTCTTCTGTGGAACTAGCTTCCAGTTTGGATTCGGGGGACAGACACTATCTCTACTTTTAAGATTAGGCTTAAAACTTTCCTTTTTGCTAAAGCATATAGTTAGGGCTGGACCAGGTGACCCTGAATCCTCCCTTAGTTATGCTGCAATAGATGTAGGCTGCCGGGGATTCCCATGATGCATTGAGTTTGTCCTTTCCAGTCACCTTTCTCACTCACTATGTGTAGATAGACCTCTCTGCATTGAATCATATCTGTTATTGACCTTTGTCTCTCTTCCACAGCATGTCTTTATCCTGTCTTCCTTCTCTCACCCCAACCGGTCGCAGCAGATGGCCGCCCCTCCCTGAGCCTGGTTCTTCCAGAGGTTTCTTCCTGTTAAAAGGGAGTTTTTCCTTCCCACTGTTGCCAAAGTGCTTGCTCATAGGGGGTCATATGATTGTTGGGTTTTTCTCTGTATCTATGAAGCTCCTTGAGGCAACTTTTGTTGTGATTTGGCGCTATATAAATAAAATTGAATTCTATGTAATGTCTGAAACTGGACAATTAATTCGGCTCTCATTTATCTGACTGCGTCAATAAATAAATAAATAAAATAGTTGATTGTTGGAAGTGACCCACAACTATAGCCCAGACACTTCCCACAAAGATTCCCATCACTACTGCAGGCATAAATTTCTGATTAAAGGCAGAGAACCATGAAATAGTGTGTTTTCCAATTAAACTTCTCTAAGCATCATCTATTTTTATTTTATTTATTTATTTCACACTTGGTACAACAATTCAAACAAACCAACCACACTTTCTATCAAAAAGCACTACAACCATGTGTGAAAAGGAGCAGGAAGAAGAAAATATTCTTATTACAGGGTGTTTACCTGCATAAAAGTATTGTTGGTCCAGATTGTTTTTGATGGACACATCACCTTATCAAAGATGAGTGGGTGAACCATACCTTTCCTGGCCATTTGAGCTTCCCGTGATCCCGGGGGAGCATTGATGTCTCCCGTGCCCTGGAAGTAAATGTATTTCTTCACAGTGATGAGGTTAGGTGCGAATTTCCACACATCCTCTCGGTCATCGATGATACAGACCATCGAATCTCCACAAGGAAAAAGGTTTCTATCCAGGAAAGAAAGAAAGAAAGAAAGACAGTGCTCAAAACAACAGTAAAACTGCTGAGCGTCATGGCAGATGCTCAACACAGACAGCCCATTAAAAATCTAGTAGTGTTGTTTGTGGTTACAGGGAAATAAGGGGAACATCAATTTCTTATATCAGTTCCACTTTTGGGTTTCCAAGAAGAGGCATCGCTGGCAACCACTCATAAGCGACACTGAGAAAGAACAATAGAGCTCTACCATTTGTGCTGCACAAACATGAACAAACAATGACAATAAAGACATTAAACAAATGGATAATGGCGCTAAGAAAATGATTTGGATTAACCAGCTCCTGGGTTTTTTGTTATTATTTGCTTTAAACAAAAACAATCAAAGAAAAAAAGAAAAACGGAACAAAAAGAAATGTTTTATTCATGTTTTTTACTCAGTGGATTCTCTACTCATTTTGTTGTCATGCTTATTTTGCTCCTCTGCTCTCTGTTTCACCTTGTGTCTCACTGTATGCTCCGCCCCCTGTGTAAAGTCTCTCCTCCACACACTCGGAACACAGCCAATCAGAGGAGAAGGCGAAGCATAACAACTTGTTACATAACTGGAAACCGAGTGTAAATACTAGAATCAAATCCTTACATAACCACCAAAGAAAACCAAAAGAAACATACCCCGAATCTTTCTCTTTGTTTTTAAAACAAAACCCTGTATAGTAGAGTCCAGACAGAAGACAAGGACTGATCACTAGACTAAGCTGTGAGTGACCGATCTTGTCTTAGGTAGGAAATTCTCACCTAAGATTCCCAGTCTTTGAGAATGGATCGATGCATTCATCTCTAGAAAGGATTCGATGAGAGAAAAGCTTCTTTTCAGGATCCAGGAAGCCTAAAAAGAAAAGCAAAAAAATGCAGATTTAATTTTTTATTTTTTTTTTAATCTATGCAATTGTAACCACTTCTTCAAGACAACAGTGGATATTTTTCTTAAACTGACAAGCTTTTCTTGACCTTTTCTTTGGTCTTCCTGAATGCAATCAATCCAAGTTTCCCAGGGATTTTTACTGAAATAAAAGGTCTATCAAGAAACGTGGACAGTAATGTACTGTGACTAAACAGGACAGCCACTGTACAGGCTGCTAAACCACAGCAAAAGCTGTGAACGGCAGGAGCGCTGATCTCAAACATGTCGAATCACTGCATCAGGGTCAGCAGTAAAATCCAATTCAAAATGCATTAAACATTCATCATATGGAGGCAAAACAGTACTAGAGTGAGACTGCCCCTACTATTTATTGCCTGATGAAGGTTTGCACCCAGAATACTAAAAACATGCTGGTTAGACACACTAACATATCAATATAACATTACTGAATCAGAAAGCTGTAAAATATTTTCATTTAGAAAGAAAGCAACATCAGGATTACTTTGAGCAGCCAAGCGCTGTGCAAAGTAAATATCTGCAAACTTGGCAAGAAACCTGCTAACATCTGAGACATTACATGGGCTTAGTAAGCGTTTTAAAGTTTAAGTACAACTGCAGCTTGCAGATAGATAAGTGATCCAACAAAACATCAGCGAGAACACAAAGTATGAGCAGACACTCCCCTCTTATGGACACAAATGGGTAGTACAAGGTGAAAAGTTTCCCAAAGTGTCAAAATGCAAAAAGTGAAAGTGTAAGGTGATTTAATACATATACGAACTTTAAAGTGGAAAGGTGCTGCAACATGTAAAACAATACGCTCCTTACCAGCAATGGTGTGTGCATAAAGGCGGCTCCCAAATGTGAAGACATGCAGCTCATAGAGCTTGGCGATTTTCTCCAAAAACTCCTTGCAGTGTGGGCGAAGTCGTGTGTGAAGCATAGGCTCTCCTCGGCCAAGCTGGAAGTGGAAAATGCCCTGAAGGACACGACAAAAGATTAAGAAAACGTCAGAAAGAAGCTGCAGGGTTGGGTATCAGGATGCACTATTAAAGATTGTCAATAAAGACATTATCATTGCTGACAAACTGAAAACCCCTTGATCTTGTTTTTATGGGAAACAAGGACTTGTGAAATACATGGGCAGGCTCAGCAGCTTAGTGTGTGTTTGTATGTGTAGCTACATTACAGACTGCTTTATGATTCTTTTATTTGCTTTACTTTTAGAGATCATTTTAGCATTTATTGATATCCTATAGCAGTGTCTTGTTGCTACAGCGGAGGCTGTTCAACAAAAGCTACATTGTACGAGTGTTTCAAAATAGCACTTTGCTAGAAATCGAAAGACGTGGTAGAATAAAAACCCTGCTGACAGTGATAGTTGTGTGAGGGGAGACCAATACCTTGTTGGACATCCGTTGGCAGTGCTGTTCAGTGGTGTGAATCAGCGTCTGGTCCAGGTCTACCATTAGGACCAGCTTTTTGTTGCGGTGGAGTCTCTGCTGGTCCTCTCTGCCCAGCTGTTCTGCTTGCTGTTGGGAGCGATTGAAGGTAATGAGTGGAAAATTAGAAAAACGTTTGCACACTCTAGGTTGTGTTGTTGTACAGCACAGGTGCAAGAGATATTAGAGAGAGATATTTTCAAGGTTTATGGTTAAGATTTTTTTGTTTAAATATGTGTGAAGTTGTTAGTTAAGTGCTTGATAGAAACTTAACGTACAGTAGCTGCGTCCAGGTCATTTGTTTATGCTCTCATTTTAAATGAAATTCTCACTGCTTTTAAAGCTTTGGCCTATCCTCAGAGAGAGAATGTAAACAAACATGGCTGTAGCTCAGGTGGTAGAGCAGGTCATCTACTGGTCGGAAGGTTGGTGGTTCGATTCCTGGCTTCCCCTAGTCTGCATGCCAAATATCCTTGGGCAAGATACTAACCCCAAATTGCTCTCCGATGCATCCATCGGAGTATGAATGTGTGAATGTTAGCTATAAAGCACTTAGAAAAATGTGCTTGTGTGAATGGGTGAATGCACAAGTTGTGTAAAGTGCTTTGAGTGCTCAGATGAGTAGAAAAGCGCTATATAAGAACCAGTCCATTTACCATTTACAAATTACTCTACAAGCCTCAGATAGCATGCTAAAGTTTGTTACAGTATAAGAAGACTGGAGAAGTGTAGCATTTTGCTGCCAGAAGAAAACTTCGTCTCTCTACAAATAACACATTTGCAAAGTTGCATAAGAACAAGCCACTGGAAATGTGTGAACAAAGGCCAAATTGCACAAAGCCACGTCTTGTGAAAACCAAATCAACACCTCATTCCAGCTGTCGAGCACAGTGGTGGAGGTGTGAAGGTTTGAGCTTGTTTTGCAACCACAGTCTCGGGCTCCTTGTAGTCCTCAAGTCGACTATTAAGTACTCTCTATGCCAAAGTACTGTAGAGTCAAATATAAGGTCATCTATCAAAAAGCTGAAGCTGGGCAGAAACGTTGTTAAATAGCAGGACAAAGATCCCAAGCAGCAAATCTACAACAGAACAGCTGAAAAAGAAAAGAATCAAGACGCTGCAGGAGTTGCACCTTTCCTGCAAACCTCAATGAACTGAAGCAACATTGTAAAGCGTCAGTTCTTCCATAACAACTGTGTTCTATATTATTAGCAATTACTTCAAGTTATTACTGTTAGGACTGGTTTGATAGCCTACTGAATCGCAGGGTGCACTTAAGAGTTTCACAGGACAACACAGAGGTCTGTAAAAACTTTATCACATTGCTTTATTTCATGTTTACTGCACATTTACTCTGATTTAGGTCGAAATGAATTGGCTCAATGTCAATGCCTTTTTCACTAGTACCTACTCGGTTCAGCTTGGCTCTTTTTATGGTTTTTCATTAGGTGGTAGTACTACCTAATGGTACCAGTACTCGGGTGGGATTCCAAGTGATCTGAGGCAAATTGAAAATGTGACATTAACAGACTGTATGCAAGCGAGTGACACCCAGCAACAAGGGAAATGGCTACAGAAGAACACAACACTGTGACCCCCCCAACACACACACACACACACACCACCACATAGCAGCAGATATACCTTGGCATCATTGTTGTTGTGTTTGTGTCGCATACAAATGACACCACAGGACATTCTGCAGTTGCTATAACGACTGCACCTGCATTAGATCTTACTCGATTGTGATGGAAAACGACTGAAACAGAGTTGCGTTGAATCAAGCCAAGTAAGTACTAACGGAATAGGGCTCTTGGCAAAACCAATCAAGAACTTGCAAATGCGTGGTCACCTACATTTAACTGATTAATCAATCATAAAGATGCAAGTCATGTTTACCGGAATTAGGACTACTCGACTTTTGCAATAAAAAAAAAAAAAAAAACCACACACACACACACACGCACGCGCAAAAGGTTTATCTGGCCTGCCAGTCCAGTCCTCCACATATCTTCATCATATGACTCACCTCAGAGCTCACCATCAGCTCAGGGACACTATGCACCATGGAGACTGTTGCTGTGGAGATGGGAGTTTGCTGGTTCCCATTTGTGCTCTGGAGCCTGAGAAGGAAAAACAGAGTGGGCGTCACACATTTTTTGCATCTCTCAGGTCCTTGAACATATTGCGCCGGGAATAAAAAGAGAGCTTTGAAAAACATGCAGATTTGAAACTGCTCCACTTGACAGCAGTTATGTTTGCAGTGAGCACAGAATACACCTCACTTACAAAGTGGTGGTGAGCATTTCAAGCTACTTCAGGAATATGTTAACATGACATCCAAAAGTGACACCTGCTGAGGCAATTCTGTGCCACATCATGTAAACTCTGTCTTCAACAGTGATATCTTCAAAAAAAGAGCCAGGCTTTTATTTCACAACAACAACAACAACAGCAGCAGCAGCAGCAATTATAGTAAAACACAGACTCTGTGGGTCTATGTAAAAATCATTTGGTGTGTTTTGGAGTTTTATTAATAGCTTCAAATGCTCTTGCTTTACCAAAGTGATACAAAGAAAAATTGCAGAGTGCGAGTGCTTGATTTGGGACCAGAGCTGCAGCTCTGCACTCTGTATATGATCTCTGGCACCATCTGATGGCAATAAATGAATCAGGTTATATCGCAAGCACTGCTGTTCCCATTCAGTCAGCGTTTAATTTCAGTAAAAGTATGAGCTTCAAAGTTATGAGGTTCCAAAGTATTCTCTAACTGAATCACGACTACACCCGGTGCCTGCATGGCACTGTCAGCATGAACTTTTTACCATTTATACAGGACTGTTTCCCAGCAAACAGGCTGCTTGAGTTGAGAGACCACAAGTAACTTAGACATTAAATATAACTGGTTAATGCCGCGTATGTAACCTTAGCCTTTTTGTATCAAAAATATAAATGTCTCTACATTCACTTTTTCCCCCTTTTCTTCTGCCACCAGCATGTGAAATGACGCAACCGTGACATCCATCCTAAATGAACCTATATGGAGTGGTTTGCTGTTCCATTTTAGTTTGTTTTATTGTTTATAGATATATCTATGTAATAAAAAGGGGGAAGTTGTAGTTCTTGGGGGGGAAATGCATGAGCAGATCAGAAAAACACAAAGATTTAAGTTAAAGACAAACAAACAAAAAAAGAAAGAGATAAAGCATGTATTTACTGAGTTAGATCTTGACCACATTCGGCACATAAGCCCTTCATGACAATGGGATGGCTGCATTCTTCTATTCTGACTATGGTGCCCCTGGAAAAAGGAAAAAACAGGAAAATAATTAAAGACGCAGTTAACTTGCTTGCAAACTGAAGCCTGAGACTGTGCACAGATTCTCATTAACTGTAACATGCAAGTATATAAAGAAACATATAAAGAAAGGTAATAGTTAGGTGATTCATTTTATTTAGCTGTAATAATAAGACGCTGTAAAAGTATTATAAATAGCTAGCAGTAGATTAAGCGGGGAGCAAGAGTTTACAAAGAGTACCTGAAAGCAACACGACCCTTTCCTAACAGCAAATAACAACTATATCAGCTTTGAATGTGTATTAATATCAAAGGTGTCGAATTTAAATGTAAAGTTTTCAAAAACAGAACATTTCTTTTAAATCTGATATATAATTCGCATAAAAAGTGATGCTAATACATAATAAAGCACAAAAAGACCGGTAAAACCATTTAAAACGAACTTCAAAATGTCCTCTTTCGGTAATTAACTGCTATTAACGCGTATTAATTCTCCCGTTACTGTGAATTAATACGCGTTAAAGTATATATATATATACGGCTGGTTCAAGCTCACGAGGATAACGGCTGCCTCCAGGGTCACTCTTCTACCTGTCAATCTGCACTGCTTGTATACAATTTTGTGCACGCGATAGTGGCTGCGTCAAGGCAAACAGAACAGCACGAGAGCATCTACCACGTGGTCGTGCCTTCAAAACAAAAGTGCGGAGCTTTGTGAATTCAATCATTACTGTACGTTAATAAAAATTCTGATTTAGCAAATACAACTGTTTTCTAACTTTCTCTTCCACTACAATCGCAACTCCTGAAAACGCTCGATAAAACAACATTTATAAAACACGATGCTTTTATTTTGAAAGCCCCCGACGAAACGCCAGCTTGTTTATTTTGCGGTACTTGACTTTGGTCAGAGCAAACGCTTCACTGTGTTGCTTTGAGCGTGGCTAGCAAACAAGCTAACGTCAGGTTATCAGCGTTAGCTCGTTAGCTAGCTTAGGTACAATGAGCGTGAAGACAGCTGCAACAAAACGGAGCTGACACAAACAGGGAACAGGTCAGCTAACATTAACGAGCTATAGCAAGCAGGGTGACTCACCCGGGAGATATGACTTCTCCAAGTTGACTGCATAGCTCCTTCACTATTCCAGCACGGTCCGATTTCACCTTCTTCTCTGGCAGCCTGGCACCATCAGTCCCCTTCTCCTGAGGTATGGGTGCACACAGTGCTAGCACGGAGTCCACGTTAACAAGAGAGCCGGCTTTGACTTTCCACTCTATAAGCCGGACAGGAACAGCCCCGGCTGGCCAGCAGATATCCGCCACCTGCACCACGGGGCCCTCTGCAGCTGCACCATCGCCGCCACCACCACCACCAAAATCTGCAGGAGGATCCTCCATCTGCCCCGCACTCTCCAAAAACAAAATCTCCTTACTTTTGAAAAGCTGACAACTTAAAAGGTATCCACTCGACTTCGCAAACCCCCGTGTATCATTAAAACGTGCGAACCGTCAACATCGAGGAGAATTAAAACAAATGTGCTGCAGATTTAAACACAGCAGCTC